>NW_022985574.1:177135-193064 GCF_010093815.1 Pseudovirgaria hyperparasitica
AATAAGATTATAATTAAGTTTAGTATATATAAATATTAAAGTAGCTATAATAATCTATTTAATATAGATTAGATATTATTATACTATATCTATAAATAGTATACTATATTAAGTAGTACTAACTAGACTTAAGTCCTTTATATATAGTAGTATTAAAGATATAGAAAGTCTAAGATATATTATAGTATCTAGATAAATATTATTTACTTATATACTACTATTAAGTAGTACTATACTTATTATTTACTAAGGGCTAACTTCTATAGAATACTATAGATACTTAGTTACTAGTCTTATAATTCTCTTCTTAAGCTAATTAATATCTTACTATATAATAGCTAATCTAGTAATATAAATTAGTACTAATATATTAAGTTTATTTATCTTAGAAGCTATAGTATAATTATTCTATCTTTTCTTCTTAGCTCTTTCTTTTTAAGTCTCTTAGACTTCTTAAGCTATAAAGTTAGAGACTCTCTTCTTAAATACTATATAATATAGATTATTATTAAGCCTTAGTAATTTATTAATAATAATATTTATAGTTATCTCTAGAATATATACTAACTATATATTATTAGTCTCTATACTAAGTTACTACCCTTTATAGAGATAGTTATTAAGCTTAACTTCTTATATATATAGTTTTTAACTAGAAACTTAGTTATTCTCTTTATCTATCTTATTCTAAGATATTATAGGTTTTTCTTCTAATATTTCTAGATTATTTTTCTTACTATTATTTTTATACTCCTTACTAATTCTTATATATTACTTCTTATATATACTATAGAGATAAGCTATCTTTTATTTCTTTATATAATTAGATATATTCTTTATAGTCTCTCTTCTAGAGATTATTAGTACTATAGATTCTATAGACTTTATTTCTTTATAGATATATCTATTGTAGAAGGCCGCTCCTACAGCCCTACATATATATATCTCTAGCTCGATTACATGGCTTCATTGTATATTTAAGGAGGGCGTTTTCCTTGGTCATTCTACTTGGCGCGCTCCCCCCCATCACTAATATTCGACTATTTAACCTTTCCTTACGTTTATGGGCCTCTATGGGTATTAATTATTAGGCTTAGCTATTAAAGAATTGATTAAGAGTATTATATAGACCCGTCCTATCGTAAAAGAGAACTAATAAGAAGTCGTGCGTTCAAAGAGAACTCATAATACCTAGGAGAGATACTTATAAGTTCGTCGCGACTACTATACTAGAAACACAGCCATTTATAAAAGGGATACACGTGGCGATAGCTTACTATAATTTTAGAGGTCGTACCCGGACTACGAACTTATAGGGGGAGATTAGGACTCCGAAACTAGCTTAGGGGAAGTATATAGCGTGCCTAATAAGGTAGTCTAGACTTACTAGATCGAAGCTACGAGTCTAGAAAACAGGGAGTCCGGAGTCGCTAGGGGCTAGCCTCTTAAAAGTAGCCGTAAAAAGTATACGCATGCTAACACGGGTAATAGCGCGACTCGAAAATGTCTTAGGGGAATAGAATATAAAATAGGGCTAGATGAAGTAGCAAAGAAGAGTTCAAAAACGATAAATATAACCTGTTTAGTACTACCATAGCTATTATTCATAAACACGGCTATATAAGTATACTACTTTAGGAACGCCTTACACGAAGATAATAATATAAGTAGGATACTATGAACCTTATATTAATGAAGACGATAGTAATAGTTCACCTTATAAAGGGATTAGTTAACATGGAGAAGGGATGATAGGTGTTATGGGTAGACGTATTAGGCTAACCTTTAGTTAAGGTAATCCCTTAACTAATAACCTTACCCCTAGCGTCTCTACTAGCATATCTACTACTAGTAATAGTGCGATAGAAGCTTAAAATAACGACCTAGTAACTCATAGAGAGATACTTAACTTCTTCGTAGCATTTACGCGATAAGGAAGGATAGTACCTCTATCTACCCTAGCCCCCGAGCGCTTTAAAGAAATAAATATTACGGCCTTCCTTTGGAAGTACGAGGACATATATATAAACTATAAAGTTCCGCCTAATAAGAAGATAATCTCCCTACCGTTATACTACGAGGACTATCTCCGTCCTACTATTAAAGGAATAAGTAGGTTTTAGAAATAGTAGTAGGCCACGCTACGTAAAGAATTATTAAAGGAATTCTCTCTATTTAACTCCACCCTTAAGGAAGGCACCATCTACTTTATCCAAAAATACGTGGAAATAGTTAAAGTAGACCCATCCTACTCTCTCCCTATATACTACTCCCAGTATTATATTATTACAGAGAAACTTACGGCTAAAGGAAGCCTAAGCTCGTATTCGCAAATAGAGCTCTTCCTAGAAGAGCTACCTAATAGTCTTAAGGCTCGGGCTATAGAGAAATGTTAACTCACGATGGAAGCATATAGTTATAACTAGGTAATTATCTATGGCTTCGTATTACGAAAGGCTAGAGCACTTAAGGAACTAGCTCGTATTAATAAGTACTTAGCCGCATAAGAGCTAGCCATAGCCATATACTATAAATTAAAGATAGAGAGTAAGAAGACCGGCTTAGAAGAGTAGTTATATGAAGAAAGAAGAACTAATAAATTTAACCACCCCTCTCTAGTCGCAGTACACGTCGCGCTAGAATTAGATAAGTTTAATAAGATAGTAGAGAGATTTAGTAAACTAGACCTCACGTTAATTAAGATAAAGTCCTACTTTACCTCTAATCCCTTATTCCCATCCCTTAAGAAGTATAAACCTAAGCTACTTTCGGCTATTATTAACTAGTAGGCGCGAAGGCTAAATCTTTTAGTATATCCCTAAGCACGAGGCATGCCTATAGAACTAATACAAGTTTATCCATAGAATTATACATAGAATAGAGAATACGTCTCTACCCGAGACTCCTAAGGAGGCGTTATAGCCTAGAATAGACCTTAAAGACCGATCGTATATATCACGTACGGAGGAGATTACCTAATATATAGATGTCTAGAGATAGTAGGATATATTAGAGATGGATTACTAAATATTAACGGGGTATAAGTATTCTAAGGGCGTTTCGGGGCGAACAGAGAAGAAATCCTATTACTACCCTCCTTGGTAGGGCTATAAGCTACTCTATAAGCTATCCGGAACTACGTAGCAACGGTTTAAAATAGCCTAAGCTAGTACGGAGGAGGAGTAAAGGTTTCCACGTCCGTAGTAAATATTAACGCTTTATAGGGGGTGCTAGTATATAGTATTAGTATAAAATCTATAAAGGGTCTCTACTAGGCCTTGGCGGATAGCGATTCGGAAGAAGAAGTCACGTCGCCCGAGAGTAAGAAAGATAGATATATAGAATTCCACGAACGCTTCGACGTGGCTAGTAATAGATATATCCGCGAGGAGATAGCCCTAGAAGAGCCTACTATACTTATAATATCTAGAAGGGGGATTATAAAGAGTACACCTAATTATACTAAGGAAAGAAAGATCGCCTATCTCCGCGGAATACGTAAAGGGTAGTATATAAGGATTATTAAGGAATAGGAGGACGGCGAGAAGAGTAGCGACTAGAGAATATCTAAATAAGAGCTAACGGCGCCGGAGGATAAGATAGATAAAGGGGATAGCCTAAATCCTAGTTAAAAGGCACGTATCTAAGGCGTTAAGCTTAATAACTATCTACGCGAAGGATAGTGGCTAAGTATAGAAGCTAGCGAAGCATAGCTAGTGCACGTTCTAGGGACAACCATAAACATTACTATTAGCGAACTATTAAGCCTTAATAGTAACTTACGTCGTACGGTATTCAAGAAGGGCGCCCCCGACTTTATAGCTAGAGAGGTCTATAAGACTTAAGAAGAGAGAGCTAAGAAGAAAGGAAGAAATAACCATACTATGGCTCCCGAGATAAATAAACTTAACGTATTAGTACCCCTCTATACCACGGGGACGGCCATTATATAACGAGATATTAATTAGCTTAAGGAAGGGATAGTAAGGCTAGTGGCCGAGTATCCGAGGTACCCCGTAGAAGTTAGTCCTAAAAGGGCGACTAGTATAGTACTATTTAATAGTGGCGTATAGATAAATAGCATTCGACTAGATGCTACGAGGCGTCTTAGGCTAGTGATATCTTCGCTTCTACTATATATAAAGAACTCGAGTTTAGTTAGCGCTACTTAGTATAGTACTCTATTCGTGGGAATAGTATAGTAATACCCTATCCGCATAGGTCGGATTGTTACGGCTACTTCGATATTCGTATATAGCAAACTTAATTATAACCTTATCCTAGGGGAGCCATATACTAGATAGGCCTTACTTATAGTATAGAGGTTAGCCTCCGGGTAAGTACTCTTAATAGTCTACTCTATATATAGATAAGAACGTATAATCTTCGAAACTAGTCCGGACGAGTATATTCTAGTCTTAGAGAAGGAGGGTAACTCCGTGGCTAGAGACTAACTATATAGTAGAGTATATCGCCGGAAGCCGGAGTTAAGCCGGATTATTAGTTAAGGGCTACCCTTAACTAATAATCCGTACTAAATAGAGTCCGGTAAATCTACTAATAAAGGGGATAGGCTATATTTTTATACGGATATAGAAATAAGTTATATAGAGTTGCTTTCCGAGAAAATCCGGCCTAAAAATGTTACTCGGTTATCGAGAAAAGATAACTTAGCCGCCCTAGTTACGGTAGTAAGGTACGCTACCTTTATATATAAATAAGGCACGATAATAGAACGGCTTATAGTAGGCTCCACCGGCCTCTAAAGATAGTATTCATCTAGGGTATTAAAGGGATTTAGTATAGCTACTATATATAAAAGAAAGGGAGTTAAAGTACACCCTATGGATGACTCCGAAGCCCACCGAAAGGTTCCTAGGAATCTATTAGGGTATCTAGACTAGCGTGAACGAGCAATCGCATAGTAGGTACTTCTTCTAGCTATCTATCTAGGCCTTAATACGTTTAATAGGCTAATAGAGCCTTAAAGGGTAACTATCCCGCTAGGAACACGTCTAACGCCTCTATATATAAGTTAGCTAAAGATTAGAATAGAGCTACGTCCCGCGGAACTTAAGTTACTATATATAATCTTATTATATCGCGAGGAAGTACTAGTATAGAAATTCTTATACCTTAGTAAATTTAACGAAGAGGTAGCACCTCCGTAGGAGATCCGAACGGTAGAATATAAGGCATGGTAGGCTAAGAACTTTAATATTTCTAGAGCCCTTTATAGGAAGGTACTTACGATTCTAAAAGAGCGTCTTAATAGCGGAAGGCTTAAGCCCTATAGTAGTCCTTATTAAAACGCCTATTTTCTTATAGAAAAGAAGAAGGAAGCCAATAAGAAACGAGATTATAGGTTAATTAATTCGGCAATAGAAATCAACCGAGTTACTATTCGTAATGCGGCCACGCCGCCCTTATATAAAGAGTTCTTAGAGTACTTTATAGGGATAGCCGTCTTAACGTTTACCGACTTCTTCTTAGGATATAATTAGATTCCATTAGTAGAGTATTACTAAGACTTAACGGGGTTTATAACGCCCCTAGAATTACTATACGGGATAATATTACCTTAAGGGGCCACTAATTTAGTAGCTTAGTTCGTTAGGATTATATTAACTATTATATAAGAACATATCCCGGAGAGGGCTCTACTATTCCTAGATAACTTAGGCATTAAAGGACCTACGATAAAATATAACTCTAAGGAGGCCCTGCCTAGAATTTATAGATATATCCTAGAACATTTAATTAACGTAGATAAGGTTCTTACGGATATAGAGCGCGCCGGATACGCCCTAAGTAGTAAGAAGACTTAGTAGTATATTAAAGCCGCTAACGTTATAGAATACGTCTACGACATTAAAGGGAGACGACTAAGTAATAAAAAGGTTACTACTATTAGGGACTAGAAACCCTATAAAAACACGACGAATATGCGAGCCTTTCTTAGCGTTTATATATATTTCCGGATATAGATCCCTAGGTACGCTATTATCGCATCGCCGCTATTTATACTATTAAAGAATAAATCGGCCTAGTAGTAGATAGCTAAGGAGTAGACCTCGATAGACGCGCTAAAGATAGCTCTAACTACTACTCCCGTACTAATAACGTTACGGTATAGGATAGGTACGGGAGATATAATTCTAGTAGTAGACTCTAGTAACATTAGGTAGGGAGCTACGTTAATATAGAAGAACGAGGATCGTAAACATTAGCTATCGCGGTATAATAGAGGAATATAGTTAAAAGCTAAGAGAAACTACGATACCGTGAAGCTGGAGTACCGAGCCCTCCTCTACGCGTTATAGAAGTTCTAGTAATACCTCTATAGCACGCACTTTATTATAGAAATAGACGCGAATACTCTAGTCGCTTAAATTAACCGTACCGTAACTAACTTACTAGGGGCGCTCGTTACTAGATGGCTTGCGTGGATTTAGCTATAGAACTTTATAGTTAGGTACGTACCTAGGAAGCGCAACGTAGTTACCGACGGTATCTTATAGATATATAAAGGAGAAGAACCACTAGACGTCCCTACCTTTAACCTAGACGAGTTCGTGGACATGGCTCTATATATAGATATACTAGAGACGTCGTTAATTAAGCCCGTTAGCGGGAGAGATTACACGATAGAGATACTCGACTATACCGCCATTAAGTCTCCCTTAATAGATAAATATAGCGATAAATAGTAGAGGATTACGAAGTACCTTACTATACTTAAGAGGCTAACTAACCTAACCGACCGAGCGTATAAGGCCTTTATAACCGACTACCTAAAGTTCCTTATATATAACCGAATACTCTAGCGGAGAGAAGATAGGTATCGCCAATATACACGAGTAATTAAGAATCCGAATACTAGGGCGCGTATAATTACCGCCACTTACGATAAGATAGATTATAGAGGTAGCAAAGGGACCCTCGGAAGGATTAAGAATAAGTATTAGTAGATAGATATACATAGAGACGTGCGATAGTACGTGAAAACCTATAATAAATATTAACGACGAAGTAAACTCCTCGGAGGTCTTAATAAAGGGCTCTACCACGTTATAACGCCTATTCTTTAGTAAAGAATATACTTAGACGTAACGACGCTACTACCTTCTATAGGGTATAGTAAAGTAGTATCTATACGAGAATAGCTAAGCGGATAGACTAAGGCGGAGGCATATACGGCGGCCACGTCCATAGTTATCGTAAAGTTCCTCTTTAAGAACGTAATCTATAGATACAGAATCATTCCTAAAATCACCTATAATAGTAGTAGAGAAAATATAGGTACTATAGAGGAGCTCCTCTAACTCTATAGAATTTATTAGAAGGTTACGTCTACGTATAATCCCTAAGTAAATAGAATTATTAAGAGAAGTTTTATACTACTCGCTAATACTCTCGCGAAGATAACTAATAGCGGATTTAAGAACTAGCCCGGCCACCTCTATACGGTTATCTAGGTAGATAGAATAACGACACGTGCTAGTATAGGGTATAGTACCATATACCTCGTGCTCGGCCATAAACCAATCATGCCTATCGAAGTCGAATTCGAGTCGCTCCGAATGCTCCCTTAGGACGAGATACGATTGACGTCCGACTTACTCGCTCTTTAAGCTAGATAACTTAAGAGAAGATCCGAGGATCTTAAGGAGGCCTATATCTACGCGACACGAACGCGTAAGGAATCGAGAGAGGCATAGAATAATAACTATTACCTTCGTTAAGAGTCGTTACTAGTTAACACGATTATCCTTCTATACAACTCGTAGTAATAGAAGAATATAGAGCGGAAGCTAAGGTAGTATTAGAGGGGACCATATAGAATCTAGTCCGTGTTTAATTATACTTATAAGCTTATAGAGCTTAATAGAGCCATACTTAGAGGGACGTTTCCTAGCTATAGGTTAAAGAAATATTTTATAAGAAATATAAGTAATAAGAGTTACGACAAGCCCTCGCGACCACTAATTAGAAGAATTACCGAGAAAAATAAGGAGAGTAGTAATAAGGAAAACTATTATAAATAACTCACGGAATACCTTAACGACGCCATACGAACCCGGGTGGAAGTAGTAATTCCTACTCCGTAAGACTTTAATAGAGAAGAATATTTACGTTTCCCTAGAATCGACATCTTCTTCTAGAGGATAGAAGTTTTTTTAAGGAGGGAAGGGATACTTATAAAAGTAGTCTCATGACGATGAACTCCATTATCGAAAAAGAACGATAAACTCTATCATCGAAAGAGGATAATAAACCCTATTATTACTATAAAATGATAAAACTTATTATTAAAGTAAGTAATGCTCGAAAGAAGACATAATGGCGTTTACGCGAATTCCACCTACTATATATTAAAGCCGGTCGTGTAATCGAAGCCTACCTATTAAAGGCCTATTTCGTTACTATAGAACGGGCCCCGTTAGAAACTAATAAGGAAGAAAAGAAGGAGGAGGTATAGAAGAAAAAGATACTTATAGGAAGTCTTATAAGGATAAGAATATACCCAGTATCTATTTATTTATAGATTCCGCTATATACCCGGTAGATATATTTATTCATAGATTTCCTATATACCTAGTATATATTCATTCATAGATTCGACACGTATACGGGCCTACGGCCGTTAGTAAGGATCATTTATAAAAATTACTATATACCCGGTATTCGAGGAGGCATAAAAGAGAACTTAAGATAGTATATAACTCTTCCCTCTTATATCTCTCTATACCTTCTTAATTAATAAAACCTCCTCCTCTACTTCCGCCTCGCTTAACTATCTCTCCTTAGAACGTAACTCGCCGATAGAACCGATAATAATAATAGCCCCGCCGAAAAAGAAAACGCCTATCTATAAAGAGTTATAAGATCGTTAAGCACTAATAAGATAGATACGGTCCTAGTTAAGAGTCATAAGTACTAAAGTAGGGCTATCGACGGCTATTATGGTATCGAGGCTATCTACTACTCCGTATAGATAGGCTATAGAAGCTACGGAAGTAAATAAGTCTACTATTAACCGAATTATCGCTATCTAGGACCCGCAAGAGCGATGGGACTATATTCTAGACACGTTTAATAATCTCCTTTATATTACTAGCCTTATAGAATAGCTCTTAAGTAGTATAGTTAACCTCTTCTAGGAAGTAGGAGCTGTAATAGAGTATAGTAAGGCAAAGATTAACTCCTCTATTCCGAAAGAAGTCCACGAGATAATTCGTCGTGGAAGAGATACTAACTCCTGCATCCTAAAAGCTAAAAATGCGATCCTATAAAACTAGCGAAAAGACCTCCCTAATAATAACGGCTAGTTACTCTAATCCGCCCTCCGACAGCTCTAGTAAATATAGAACTTTATAGAAAAGCTAGTAGCGCTCTTACGAATGCGGACATGGGCGAGAGTAAGGAACTAGTTAAACGTATCTCTATAGTCCTAAATCGGCTAGGGATAGAAGGGAAGGAGAATTAAGGTATATCTTTAGAGCTCTAATATTAATGCCGCCCTAGCTAGCAATAGTAACGAGGACGGTCTATCTCTCTAGTAACTCTCGAACTACCCTAGCCGATAAAATAAACTAACATTCTATAATAAGACGGGACTTATTATCCCCGCTAGTTAATAGTTATAGATAAGTAGAATAGTTCATAGGCCCGTCGAACACTACCTATAAATCAAAGAGATAAGTACATCGCCTCCGCCTTAGACCTTACCATCGCTAAAACTAGCGTAGGTAACGCCCGCGGTAAAGTCCCCTCCATAAAGCACGCCTTCTAGTTTAGTAGCACGTCGTCTCTTTAAAGCTAGTTATCCGTTTAAAGTAAGTATTTCTTCTAGTACTACTAGTATACGTCCCTTACTAGGCCATGCGAGAACCTCTTTAGTACCTATTACGGCCACGCCGATAAAACCCACTTATAGACGTGCCTTATCTACCGGCCCTTAGTAATTACTAGGGGCGCCTACACGATAATCCCCGGTTATTCTTAGTTCGTACCCTAAGATAATAGTATCGGTCGAGGAAGAGGACGAGCCTAAGAAGTATTAATACGCGCCTTTAGTAATAAAGACTTTTAAGGTAGCTATATTATTAAAGAAGAATTTCACGAGCATTAAGGGAATAGCCCTACTAGTGCGCTAGAAAGCGTAGATAGATAACATGGCTATTCCGTATAAAGTCTACTACAAGCATTACTAAGACGTGGCTAGAAAGAATAATATACTCGTTAGCGTGTCCTACTTAAACCTAGTAGTAAGACTTAAAATAGTATATAAGTTTAGAGATAACGTAGGGGCCCTTAAAGTTTATAAGGACCGCTATATCTAGTTCGCGAAGTACGCGCGGCCACCTTATCTAATAGAGGCATTAGGTATCTATCGTTACTAGGCCCTAGAGACCCCGAAGTAAGTTATTAATATTAAAACCATCCTTACTAGCATCGCATTTATGATTTAGAAGGAGGATAGTAGGATAGGTAGGTAACTCTTCGACGAGTGGGAACGTACTAGAAGTATTAATATTAAAGGGCTCTTCGAGCCACTTAAAAAGACGACCTCTATACTTAATAAGAGTATCCTAGAACTCGCGAGGGATGAATTTAATATATATAAGTACCACCAGCGCATGTTTAATAAGAAATCGAACTACGGCTAGCTACGAACTATATACTACTCCTACATCTAATAGTTTATTAGGTAATATCTACTTTACTAGCTTACCTATATCGCTCTTTAGCCCGATCTTAACTACTATCTAATCTCGTACCCGTACTATACGAAGTCCTAGGATAGAGGCGATAAGACGGGTTTCAAGCATCTCGATAACGCCATTAATCGAATCCTCGATCCTAGTAATAGACACGGGTTTAATATAATCTAGGGGAGCATTAGTCTCGACGACGAACGAAGTAACGACTATACTATAATCGTTCCCCGCTCCTATAAGTTCTTAAACGAATAGTAGTCGAAGGCTAAGCTCCGCGAGAGGGTTAATCGAAATAGTATAATCACGGCTATTAACGATAAGATCTATAATACAGACGATAAGAAACGATTTAGTCCCTTCGTCCCGGTCCCCTACTAGTCCCTTAAAGTATATATCTCTAGTCTACTAATAATACATAGCGCCTAGGGTCCCGTAAAGGGTAGAAGACGTATAATGCTTCCATGGTATATCGCGATTGGCCCTAATTATATAATAATAGAAGTATCTAAAATAGGCACATAGGAATAACTCGTAGTAGCTCATAGGAATTTAACTCCGGGACCTACGTCTCCGTCGGGATTTTCTAATAAATATAGTACGATTTCTTTTACCTTCCTAGCCGTAGTTCAACTCCCGAGTTTTAACGCCGTTAGTAATATATTAGTCGGCTGTAAAAGATAGGATAGCTAGAAGGTAAAAGAAGAAGTAGCTACGTAGCTTAACGTAAGTCCTTAATAACTTAAAGCTAAGGTAGACACCTAGTTTAAGGAGGGCTCGAGGGTATTTATAGAGACCTTTAAGAAAATAGTAAGGTAGGAAAGGCTAGTCTATAGGGATAGGTCGTTCTAGAAGGAATTTAACGAGGCGCGCGCCGCTAAGCGGCTAATTAATTTTAAGAAATTCGAGCCCAACGCGGGCCTAGATAACATTAAAGAGAACTTCTACAGATAAAAGAGGCCTAACAAACTATCCGACAAGGAGGAATCTAACCTCTCTAAGATAAGCGACACGATTCTTTAGGAGCTGGCTCGCGACCTTAAGTACTAAGATTAGGCGCCTAAAAACCTGCCTAATTATTAGTTAAGGGCTACCCTTAACTAATAATCCGGGCTAAGGTTTACCCGCACCGAGAGGTTTACTAGAGGTGCACTTTATTTATATTAAGGTCTTTCTTTTAGGCGTTCTTTACACGGTTTCTTACACGGTTACTATACTACTAAGGGTAGTAGTTCTATAGGCCGGGGAGGTATATGTGGAAGGCCGCTCCTATAGCCCTACATGTATATGTCCCTAGCTCGATTACATGGCTTCATTATATATTTAAGGAGGGCGTTTTCCTTGGTCATTCTACTCGGGACGCTCCCCCCCATTACTAATATTCGACTATTTAACCTTTCCTTACGTTCATAGGCCTCTATAGGTATTAATTATTAGGCTTAGCTATTAAAGAATTGATTAAGAGTATTATATAGACCCGTCCTATTATAAAAGAGAACTAATAAGAAGTCGTACGTTCAAAGAGAACTTATAATACCTAGGAGAGATACTTGTGAGTTCGTCGCGACTACTATACTAGGAACACAGCCATTTATAAAAGGGACACACGTAGCGATAGCTCACCACACTATTACTAGCTATATTAAAGTACTTATAGAATTCTATATATCTATTCTTCTTACCTCTAGATAATATAATTTCTTCTTCTAAGTTACTATCTACTAAAGCTTTATAATAGTCTATTACTATTTTAGTACTAATACTATATACTAGTATTCTCTATAATATATTAATATTTACTCTAGATATAGAGATCTTTACTCTCTCTCTATACTAACTAGAGCTATTCTAGACTATTATTATATAGTTCTAAATTACTTATAGAGTAGCTTAAGGGCCGGCTAAGAAAGGTAGTAATAGAATTTTCTTATTATTTATTCTAAAGCGCTCTCTAAATATCTATACTCTATTAATATTTAGTAGTCTATTCTTAATATATTCTACTATCTCTAGGTATCTATATATAGAGTAATCTTCTCTATATATAATATAAATAATTAGTCTCTAAAGTCTATTTAAAGCTATAGCTAGTTTCTAGGCGCCTAGAGTAGAGATATACTCTCTCTTCTAGATATAGCTTTATAGATAGATCTATACTAATTCTATAGATATAACTTATACTTAAGAATATACTAAAATATTAAGTCTCTATATCTATTAGTTAATAATAGCTAAAAGTAATTTAGACTTATACTTTCTAAAAGATAGAAATATAGAATTAGAAGTAAAATAAGACTTTATCTTAATTAATATAAGGTCTAATTTACTAAACCTTTCTACTATCTTATTAAACTTATCTAATTCTAGTATAATATAGATCTTAACTATAGAGAAGTTACTAAATTTATTTATCTACTATTCTTTATATAACTATGCTTCTAAATTAGTCTTCTTTCTTTCTATTTTTAACTTTTAGTATATAGCTATAGCTAGCTCTTATATAGTAGAGTACTTATTAATTTAGACTAGTTTCTTAATTACCCTAGCTTTTTATAATATAAAACTATAGTTAGTTATCTAGTTATAGCTATATATATCTATTAGGCTAGGTAGTATAGTAGTAGTATACTATGGAAGGCCGCTCCTGTAGCCCTACATGTATGTGTCCCTGGCTCGATCACATGGCTTCATTGTATATTTAAGGAGGGCGTTTTCCTTGGTCATTCTACTCGGCGCGCTCCCCCCCATTACTAATATTCAACTATTCGACCTTTTCTTACGTTCATGGGCCTCTATAGGTATTAATTATTAGGCTTAGCTATTAAAGAATTAATTAAGAGTATTGTATAGACCCGTCCTATCGTAAAAGAGAACTAATAAGAAGTCGTGCGTTTAAAGAGAACTCATAATACCTAGGAGAGATACTTGTGAGTTCGTCGCGACTACTATACTAGGAACACAGCCATTTATAAAAGGGATACACGTAGCGATAGCTCACCACAATACTACGTTACTAGAAGCGTTTATTATCTAATATTATAGATTTAAATTCTATAATAGCTACCTTTTTACACGCTAGTTTTCGTATACTCTACTAAGGTATATAGGGTTAAGCGAGTATGTAATATAAAGGTTACTATTATATAATTACTTAGTTCTAAGCGATAGTTAGATAATATAGTAGTATTATATAATAAAGTTATCTAACTTAGCTATCTATCTACGCTACCTTAAGTAGTAGAGCTAAGCCTAGAGTAGCTAGACCTAAAAAATCCTACTTAGCTTAAATTATAGAATATATATATAGAGCCTTATCTATCTCTATAGAGTCTTATCTACTCTAATCCGGCTTAGCTTATACTTACTCTAGCTTAGTAACTATGAAATAGATAGTAATATCTAATTAAGTATCCCGCCTACTAATAGATAATTATATAGCCCTAATAAATAATTTCTAAATTTAGTCTAGCTAGGGTTAGTACTAAGGCACGGACCTATTAGATATATAGCCTCTCTAGTATTAGTTATCTTAATTAATAACTAATATCTAGTATAAAGCTATATTTCTATAGATAGAAAAAAACCTAGTAGTATAGAAATAATAGACTAGGCCTAGTCTAGTAATCTATCTAATTATAGGAGAGGTAATACTTACTATAGTTAGTTAGAGTATTATTAAAAGCTAGTACTAATATAGTAATAAAAAGCCTAATTTTAAAGAATAAGAAGTAAGTTTATTACCTAATAGAATTTAAGGACTTAGACTAGACTAGGTTAGATTAGTAATAGGGTCTAGTTAGAGAGCTAATTATAGAAGGTTTTCTTATATATATAGTAGTCTAGACTAGAGAAGGCCTATTGTTAGGCACGTGTCTACCAGTTGATTATACATGTATATAGTAGTTATATATAAGTAGTATACTCCACCCTTAAAGTAGTAGCTTCAAGATTCAGTCCTTTTAGTGTAGTTGGTTAGTGCGTAGAGCCCGCCTCCTTATATAATCTTAAAGCTACTACGGGGTCACGGGTTTAACTCTTAGTCTAATTAACCGTTATTAAATTTCGCACGATTTCGTTTAGCTTACTATATTATATATACTTTATACACGTGACGGATGATATAGTAGTAACATTACTACGGTAAGTTAGCGTGTCTAGTACTAGAGGCGGTATTACGAGTATTGGTTGTATGTATATATCGTTTATACTAGGCCCGTTACGGCTAGTTTAGTTTATCTTTCGTAAGGTAGTATACCTATACCGCGTAAGGACACGCGCCTTCAAAAAGGGGAGATATTATTAGGCACGTGCCTACTAGTTAATTATACATGTGTGTAGTAGTCGTATATAAGTAGTGTGCTCTACCCTTGAAGTAGTAGCTTTAAGATTCGGTCCTTTTAGTATAGTTGGTTAGTGCGTGGAGCCCGCCTCCTTACACCTATACCTATAGAACGTATATATAGCTATATATATAGTTCTTCCTAGTTAAACACTAATATTATTATTATTATTATTATTATATATATCTATTATAAGCTAATATTTCTCTATAGTTTATACTTTAAGACTATTAGATAGACCTTTAAGAAAGAGTTCTATTTATAAATATAGACTTAGACTTCCTTTAGTAGTAAGTTTCTCTATAATAATATATAGAGAGAGAGTATAATAGATCTATCTTAACTATCTCTATATATTTTTATATAAAGTAGATAGTACCCTCTTTAAGTATTAAGTTAAATAGAGAGAATTCCTTAAGTAACTCTTTATATAATATAGTATATTATTATTTTTAAAAACTAGATATTTCTTTAATAGTAGGTTAGAGATAGTTCTTATAGTATAATAGTAGAGATATTATTTTATTATTAGATAGAACCTTATAGTTAGTATATATATCTTTATACTTCTAAAGGAAAGTTATAATATTTATTTCTTTAAAATATTCTAGAGCTAGAGTAGATAAAGGAACTATCCTTCTCTATTATATAAATACTATAAAGAAATTAAGTATCTCTCTATAAGTTACTAGGTCTTTATCTTAAGTTCTAATTATACTATTACTAATAGTAGATATACTAATAGAGATACTAGGGGTAAGATTATTAGTTAAGGGATTACTTTCTAATATATCTATCTATAATATCTATGAAAAGGGCAGGTATAAATAGATATATAATATTCCTTATATAAGGAATATATATCTAA
>NW_022985574.1:193144-197610 GCF_010093815.1 Pseudovirgaria hyperparasitica
CTAGACCTCTAGACGTACGTATACGTTCTATAGCTCTAGTAGTTTCCTTAGAATAGAATAGAGTAGAGTAGAACTCTATAGAACTTATAGACTCTATAGTAGAACCTAATAGAACTCTATAGAAGTTCGTGTTTCTAAAGACCTCTAGAAGTTTCTAGAGGGTTCTAGAAACTTCTATAAGAGTATAGAGTATTTATATATATAAGTAGATAATATTAGTAATATCGATTACTAATATTAAGCTATTCCTAATAAGGAAATACCTTATATAAACTTATTAGATATAGTAGAGGTTAAGTTTATAATATCTACTATTTCTTTATTATATTAATTAGCTCTTTTATATAGTAAGCTATTACTATTATCTTTCTTAATATAAGACTTATAGTATTCTACTTATATTAATATTCTAGTATATGGTATTCCTAGAATAGTATATCTATGGATCTCTATTTATAAGTAATAACTATAGTAATACTAGAAGGGCTATATTATTTATATCTATAGACTCTATTATTATTATTCTTATTACTCTATTTAGTTTTCTTTTATATTCTATTTATTTAAAGCTCTTTTAACTTATATTATTATATAGACTAGTATATATATATTTATAGTAGTAATTTCTAAGAGACTAGTCTCTAGTAACTCTAGACTTTTTAGCTTCTAGACTTATAGCTTTAGTCTAGTAGATCTAGATTATCTTAGTAGTTACTTAATATATCTTCTCTATATTAGTTTAGAGATTCTAATCTCTTATTAGAACTTAGTCTTAGATATAACTAGATCTATATATATCTTAGCTAACTTAGTTAGAAGGTAGTATAATAGATAGTAAACGGTTATATACTAAATAGATTAGTATCTCTTTATATATATACTCTTAGATTTCTACTAAAAGGGTTTAGTAGGAATTTATTCTATAATAGAATATACTCTATTACTTTATCTAACTATACTACTATCTAATTACTCTATTCTTATATCTCTCTCTATAAGTCTAAGGTCTAGATATAATCTCTAAATTTATAGTAGACTATTCTTAAGGTATATTCTTTAGAGAAAGAGATTTTCTCTTTAATTAGATAGATATAATAAAGTTATATCTATCTTCTCTATATACTATAAGTACTCTTTAAATATATAATTTCTTATTAGTTTTCTTATATAATAGAATAGATCTATATAATACTTATAATCGATTCTTTAATAACTATATCTATTAATTAATATCTATAGAAGCCTATAAATATAAAGAAAAGATAAATAGTTAAATATTAGTAATAGAGAGTACTCTAGTTATTAAAATAAGTAGAGAAATATTCTTCTTAAGTATATAAATAAACCATGTAACTAAGCTAGAGATATATATATAGAGCTATAGATACGGCCTTCTATACTATTCTAAGGGTACTTAGTATAAATATAGCTAAATATTTCTAGGTTATTATAGATAGTAGCTTAACTTCCTTCTATCTATTCTATTGTTTATAGAATTATAAACCTAGATAGTATTCTCTAAATAAAATATATTATACTTTAATAGAAAAGAGTAGAGAGTTATTAAGAAAGTACTTTTTAGAATCTCTCTTCTAATCTTTCTACTTCTTTTAGTTCTTCTCTATAAATATAGTTAGATCTTTAGATTTTAGTATATCTAGAGAGCTAATAGTATAGATTAGTAATAAAGAAGTTAGAATTATAGTAGGTTATTATAGTTCTTATATAGAGTGAATTAATTCTCTCTAGATTAGTATAGAATATTCTCTAGTAGCTTCTATATAATATAGCTCTTTAAGGGACTTCTTAAGTTTATATTTCTTTCTAAGAAGTTTTATATATTCTATCTACTCTTTAAGAGTTTAGATCTCTTAGATCTAATTTATAATATACTTCTAAAGTTTAGTAATAGTTTATTATAATACCTTATATAGCTCTACTATAACTTATTCTCTAGCTTTATATTACTAGAAGCTACTTAGTATATCTACTATTTTCTTATTAGAAAGTTCTATAATTTAATCTAATATATCTACTTCTTAATTAAGAATAGCTAGACTTAATACTAATTATAGAGAATTTCTAGTATTTAATATAGTATTACTTATCTCTATAGTAGATTATACTAATCTTCTTAGTTCTAATTAGACTATCTTAACTATAGTACTATATAGAAAGTAATTTAAATATAAGAATAGAGTAATTAGATACTAGTATAGTTAGATATAATAATAGAGTATATTCTATAATAGAATAAATTACTACTAAACTCTTTTAGTAGAAATCTAAGAGTATATATATAAAGAAGTACTAATCTATTTAGTATATAACTATTTACTATCTATTATACTACCTTCTAACTAAGTTAGCTAAGATATATATAAGTCTAGTCTTTATCTAAGACTAAGTTCTAATAACTATAGAACTTTTATACTATCTCTATAAGGGAGACATCTCTAATATTTCTCTATAGTATAAGATATATAGCTAGAGAGATATAATATACTACTATCTTATTATATACTCTAACCTTTATATATAATAGTAATAGCTTATATATAATAAGAACTTCTAATATTATATAGTAGCTTAATAAGTACTCTAAGAATATCTTCTAGTAGATACTTATATATCTACTACTTCTCTAGTACTAGTAGATCTAGAAATATATACTAGAAGAACCTTAGAAGAATTCTAATTATTAGTTAAGAATAGTCCTTAGCTAATAATCTCTATATTTATATATACTATTTAAGAGTAAAATAATAGTAATATAGACTATAGATCTATAGATAGCTAGATAGTATAGTAGTAGTATACTATATTACTAGAAGTATTTATTATCTAATGTTATAGATTTAAATTCTATAATAGCTATCTTTTTATATACTAGTTTTTATATACTCTACTAAAGGTATATAGAGTTAAGTAAATATATAATATAAAGATTACTATTATATAATTACTTAGTTCTAAGTAATAGTTATATAATATAGAGATATCTATAAAATAAAATTATCTAATTTAGCTATCTATCTATACTACCTTAAGTAATAGAGCTAAGCCTAGAGTAGCTAGACTAAAAAATTCTACTTAGCTTAAATTGTAGAATTTATATATACTAAATAGAGTCTTATCTACTCTAATCTAGCTTAGCTTATACTTACTCTAGCTTAGTAAATAATAAAATAGATAGTAATATCTAATAATATTAGAACTTAGTCTTAGACACGACCTAATTTATACGTACCTTAGCTAATATAGTTAGAAGGTAGTATAAAGGGTAGTAAACGGTTATATACTAGGTAGATCGGCGTCCCTTTATATATATACTCTTAGATTTCTACTAAAAGGGTTTAGTAGTAATTTATTCTATAATAGAATATACTCTATTATTCTATCTAACTATACTACTATCTAATAACCCTATTCTTATATTCGAATTACTCTCTATATAGTACTATAGTTAAGATAGTCTAACTAGAACTAAGAAGGTTAATATAATCTACTATAGGGATAAGTAATACTATATTAAATAATAGAAATCTTCTATAATTAGTATTAATTCTAGCTATTTCTAACTAAGAAGTAGAGATATTAGACTAAGTTATAGAGCTTTTAGATAAAGAAATAGTAGATATACTAAGTAACTTCTAATAATATAAAGCTAGATAATAAGTCGTGGTAGAGCTATATAAGATATTATAATAAACTATTACTAAACTATAGAAGTATATTACTAATTAAGCCTAAGAGATTTAGATTCTTAAAGAATAGACTAAATATATAAAATTTCTTATAAAGAGATAAGAACTTAAAGAGTCTCTTAAAGAACTATACTAAATAATAGTAGATAGATAACTTTCTATACTAATTTAGACGGAATTAGTTTATCTACTACTAGAGTTATAATAATCTACTATACTTCTAGCCGCTTTATTACTAATTTACTCTACTTCTTCTCTAGGCGTACTAAAATCTAAAGATCTAACTATATTTATAGAGAAGAACTAAAAGGAGTAGAAAGACTAGAAAAGAGACTATAAAAAGTACTTTCTTAATAATCTACTACTCTTCTCTACTAAAGTATAATATATTTTATTTAGGGAATAATACCTAGACTTATAATTCTATAATTAATAGAATAGATAGAAGGAAGTATAGCTATTATCTACGATAACCTAGGAATATCTAGCTATATTTATACTAAATACCCTTAGAATAGATAGAGAATATAAAAGAAAGGTACTATCTAAGTTAAGAAGCGTAGTATAATAACCGAACTAGATACCTACTTAACTACTATAATACCTTTAAAACCTATAGAATAATATCCCTATACTATAGAAAAATATTTATATATTCTAGTTTTATAAAGTACTACTCCCGTTAATCTATAAAAGACTAGAAATAGTATTATTAAGTTTTAACTATCTATATAAATTAGAGAAGAAAGCTAATAAATA
>NW_022985574.1:198105-212575 GCF_010093815.1 Pseudovirgaria hyperparasitica
ATCTTAGTAAAGTTAGCTAAACTATTATAGTTAATAGATATAAAGTTAGAACTTTAGATAAAGCTATAATAAATTATAAAGTTTATAACTTAAAGATAATAAAATAGTAGATATCTAATAAATTTATTATAGCTAATATTAGCTAATAGAATATAATTCTAGAGATACCTTAGCTTAAACGCCTAAACCCTATCCTTGATTTTTAGAAGAAGATATTAATATTCCGTTAATATTATAGTAAATTATACTAATAAGTTATAACTATTAGTAAGGAGGTATAGAACCTTACTATATAGACTTAATTATTACTAATCTATCTTATATCTCTATTAATTATTAATAAAGATAAGAATAATAGTAATAATTAGAGTAAAGATATACTATCTAATATATATTTATAGTATATAGATATGTTTTTAGTAGAAGACGCGTTACTTCTCTCTAATTATAGACTATATAAGCTAAAGATTAAGCTTAAAGAAGAAGTAGATATCTCTTATAGTCTACCTTATCTACTTTTAAGACTAGAACTTAAAGTTCTTTATAAATATATTAAAGAATACCTCGGAAGAGACTAGATATATTATAGTATATTATTAGCTAGTATATCTATTCTCTTTATAAAGAAGAAAGATAGAAGTTTATATCTATATATTAACTATTAGATACTAAATATAGTAACTAAGAAGAATTATTATCTATTACTACTAGTTAGTAAATCTTTAGACTAATTAATAAAGGTAAAGTACTTTATAAAGCTAGATTTATAAGATATATATTACTAGCTTTAAATTTATTATAGAGATAAGTAGAAAACTATATTTTAGACTAGATATAGTTACTTTAAGTATACTATTATACTATTTAGGCTAATAAATATACTAGAAGCGTTTTAAGAATATATTAATACTATACTTATAGAATTACTTAATATAATCTATATAGTCTATCTTAATAATATACTAATTTACTCTAATAGTATATAGAATTATAAATAATATATAAAATTAGTACTAAATTAGCTAAGATAGTATAAGCTCTATATAAAGTTATCTAAATATAAGTTCTACTAATAAGAAGTTAGGTTTCTTAGCTTTATTATAATATATAGCGGTTCAAAAATAGAGCTAGAGCGTATAAAGACTATTATAGAATAGCTAGAATCTACTACTATATATTAAATTAGAATATTTATAGATTTTATAAACTATTATTATAAATTTATTATAGACTTCTTCTAAATTATAGTACTACTTAATAAACTTATAGAGAATAGTAGTAAAATCTCTATAGATAGACAAGTATAGTATAAAGCTAAGTTAGTTAAAATATAATTAATACTAGAAGTATAAGATATATTCTAATTATTAAAGAATTACTTTATAACTATACTAATTCTTAGGTATTTTAATTCTAAGAAGTATATTTAGATTAAAACTAATATATTAGAATTTATAATTACTAGAATTATTAGTTAACTATATAAGAATATAAAAGATAAGGTATAATAGTACCTAGTTATCTTCTTTTTCTATAAAATAGTAGATATAGAGATATATTATAATACGTATAACTAGAAACTACTTATAATTAGTAAGAGTTTTAAGTAATAGTAATATTATTTAGAAGGTTCTATATATTAGATTAAATTATTATTAGATTATATAAATCTATATTACTTTATATTAACTAAGGTTCTTAATTACTAATAAGTATATTAGACTAAGTAGATATTAATATTTAACTTTAAAATCTTATATAAAACTAGAAGAGAGAATAAAGCTAATTCTCTATCGCGGTATAAAGATTATAAGAAATTATTATAGAATAACGTAGATAGTTAGTATAATTTAGACTATACTATACTATAGATACTATAAGACTAGTTATCTAATAGAATACTAGAAGCTAGGATACTTTTAGTAATTCTCTATAGAAATTAGAGCGGGTATTAAGTAATCTAAATAAATACCTAAGAAACTAAGAAAACTCTTAAAGACTTAATTAAATCTATCTAGAATTCTAATATATTAGTAAAGAAAGTTATAAGTATAAAAGAAAGTACTATAGATCTACTATAGTTATTAAGATAGAAATAATAATTAGATATAATCTACTTCTAAGGCCAACTCTATATACTAGAAGGCGGCTTATAAATTAATATTTTAAGAGAATAGTATAATTACACGCTAGTGGAATACTTTAGTATTATAAGAATAGTTAATTTAATCTAAAGAATATATAACTAGCTAGGTCTTTATAAATATATAAAGAACTATATAAAAATATATAACGTTTACTAGTTTATAAAAGTATATAGATACTTACTATATAGTAAATTAAAGCTATTATCTATACTAAAGAAGATATAGAAGAAATTATTAATAGATTTTATTATAGATCTACCCCTAAGTAAGTATTTTAGATATATTTATAATAGTTTACTTATAGTTCTAGATAGATTTATAAAGATATTATACTATATCTCTATAAGAAAGATAATCTAAGTACTAGGTCTTATAGATATACTACTCTATAATATAGTTTAGCTCTATAGTATACTAAATAGTATAGTTTTAGATAGAGGTCTATAGATAATATCTAAATTTTAGAAGGATTTCTACTATATACTAGAAATTAAGTAGAAACTTAGTATTATATTCTATCTATAAATAGATAGATAGATAAAGTAGTAGAACTAGATAGTTAAGGTATATTTACGCGTATATTATAACTATAAATAGAATAACTAGATAAGGTTAGTCTATATTATAGAATTTATATATAATAATAGCTAATATATATTAATCTATATAAGTCTATTTAAAGTAAACTTTAGTTAGAACTATAATATATAGTTCTTAGAAATATAGTTTAAAGTAGAATAATCTAATATTAAAGTAATAGAAATTACTATAGAACTATTCTAAATATAAAGAAGTATTATAAAGTTACTATAAGATACTATAGATTATAGTAAATTATACGATAATAAGGGTAGAAAACCTATAATCTTTAATATTAGAGATAAAGTTTTACTAAATAGTAAGAATATTTATAGTATTAGACTAAAGAAGAAGCTTAACTATATAATAATAGATCTATATAAGATTACTTATATAATTAATAACTAGATATATAAGTTAAAACTCCCTTCTATATTAAAGATATATAATATATTCTATATTATACTTCTTAAGCTATTTTATACCTTATTATTACTAGATTATTCTAAATAGATACTATATAAAGTAATTATATAAGAAGGTATAGATATCTATAAAGTTAAGTAGATACTTAGCTAATAATATACTAAAGATAGTATATAGCTATATAAAATTTATTAGAAAGGATATAATTCTAATAAAGATACTTAGAAACCTATAATAAATATTAATAAAGTAGTAATATTAGTATATAAGTAGTAATTAATAAAGAAAGCTATAGAATTATAGAGAATTATACTAAAGTATAGTAATTTAATATTTTTTAGTATAGTTTAGTACTAAGGATAGCTATCTAAAAGAAAGAAGGTAAAAGAGATATAGATCTTTAAAATATTCTAAGGAATTAAGGAACTTCCTTAGAAAGTTTAAACTTAGAACTTCCTTAGAAAGTTTAAACTTAGAACTTTAAAAAATTTAACTAAAAAAGAGACTTAGAAAAATAATTTACTAAGAGAAATAGATATTAAAAATTAGTACTAATTAGTATAGATTAGTATAGATTACTAAAGAGATTAAAGAAGTTATTATTAAAGAAAGATAAAAATAAGAAAACTAAAAGAAAATATAAAGATCTATATAGATCTATATAAACTTATACTAATCTATCTAGAAGAAGTAAGATTACTTTAAAATTAAAACTAAAAACTAAAAATACTAGATAAAAAAAATATATTAATACTAATTAGTATAGATCTAAACTAATTAAGTTAGAGTAGAAGTAGAAGTACTAATTATTATAATAATTATATATAATTTCTTCTACTAGTTCTTATTTAGTATAGTATAAAGCTTTATAATATAAGTCTCTAGTCTTTTATTCTAATACTATAAATTCTATATAATATATCTTATAACTATAAACTTCTCTATAGAAATCTATAGAGTAGTAGAAACTAGAGTAGAGAGAGATAGACTAGTATAGATATACTAAGAATTTTATAAATTAGTAAAAAGATTTAATAATTAGTATAGAACTATAATAATAATAATAATAATATTATATAACTAGGTAGAGTAGTACTCTATAGGCCTATGCCTTCTCTAGTCTAAGCTACTATATAAGAAGAAACCCTATAGAGAAAAACTTCCTTATATCTATAACTATATCTTATTAAACCTCTATTTCGTCTTAAGTATATAGCTATAGAGTACGCCTATTAGCCTATAGTCTATATTACCGTTATTTCGCCCTTAGGTAGCACGTATAGGTATAGAGGTTATTAGTTAAGGGCTGCCCTTAACTAATAATCGGGGTTCTCCCGGGGTTCTTCTAGTATATATCGGGTTACTACTAGCGTATACCGGGTCTCTTCCGGTATATATTTCTAGGTCTACTAGTACTAGAGGAGTAATAGATATATAAGTATCTATCGGGAGACATCCTTAGGGTACTTATTAAGCTATTATATAATATCTAAAGTCTTCGTAACGTAGATAAGCTATTACCGTTATATATAGAGGTTAGGGTATATAGCTAGATAGTAGCGTATTATACCTCTCCGGCCGTACGCCTTATACTATAGAGAGATATTAGGAACGCCTCTCTTATAGATATAGTATAGGAGTTCTATAGCGCCCGTTCGGGCTTAGATAAGTATAGATACTTAGGCTTTCGTTAGCCCTTTATATATCTATTTACTTAGTTCCTTCTATAGCCCTTAAATCTACTCTAGATACCTATTCTATTAGAAGATCTAGTAGGTATAGAGTGCCTCTTTCTACTTATCTTAAGTCTATAACCGTATATTTTTCACGAGTTCTTAAAGACTCTACTAGTCTAGAAGAGCGTCCGGGTTATCTCGGACTTCTTATACTACTTAGCTAGAGTCGGCTTCTATTAAGTACCTATACTATATTTAATTCCGGCCTATATATAGGAGTACGCGGTAATATATACTAATTTATATATATAGCGCGGCGAAAGTATATTCTACGTTTCCTATACATTTCTATACTTATTATTTAGTAAAGTATATTACCCTCTATATCTAGTAGAAGTTATATATACTTATAACGTCTATCTCGCGTCATAGTAGTACTATATTAGTAGCTTTATATACGCCTAATATAAGACGAAGTATATAGTTCTATATGGATTTAAGCTTTATTCGCCTAGTCTATATAAGGGCTATATACTAGTACTCGTGTCCGTACATGAAGGCGGGTCATACTATAGATATATATAGCTAGCGTGCCTTATCCCGGGCGGTTCTCTACGTAGAGACTATAATCCGTTATATAGTAGCTTCTATCTAGAGGGCCCTAGAGACGGTATATACTACTTATAGTCCCTATTTAAGCTTACTATCTAGTATAACTCCGAGCGCGTGTATACTTTATACTAGTAGTTCGTTAAATATATCGATTTAGAGGCGTTATTCGCCTTCTCTAGTTATCTATTTCCCTTAATAGTTAATAAAGTATATAAGCTAGTATTTCTCCGGGGCGAACTTTACTCTATAGCGTTTTATCTACTAGAGGCACCTCTTATAGTCCTATTCTAGTCGTCTATACGTTCGGTTAGTATTATTATTAATAGCTAGAAGGTATATATTATCGGCGTATCCGACTACCTCTATATACTTTATTTCTTAAAGAAGGTCTACTATAAAGAAGAGGAATAGGATTAGAGAGATAGTACTCCCTTATAGGATGCCGTATACTATCTCTTTATATTCGCTCTAGTACCTAGGGATATATATCTAAGTTATTCTTTCTATAAGGAATGACTATATAAAGCGTATAATCTATTCTAGTATTCGTCTTATCCGGAGGTTATGAATAAGTCTTATATAGTTTACCTTATTAAACGCTCCGGCTATATTAAGGGAGAGGAGTAATACTATCCGTCTCTATTTCCATACGGCCTAGACAACTTTAATAATATATTAAATAGCTATTATTAGGGAGCTATCTATCTTTACCTTCTGGTTCGAAGGGAGAAGATTATATTCCTATACCGCGGTACTTATCTTCTTCGCTACCGTAGCCTCTAGTATCTTACCTAGGTAGAAGAGAAGGGCGATTAGTCTCTATCCCTTTAGGGAGTTAGGGCTCTTTCCTAGTTTTAGGAGTATAATAGTATAGGCGACTTAGAAGCTCTAGGGGTGGTACCCCTACGTGACGCATGCTTAGAATATATAAGTAATAAGCGGTAGGGTCGCTTTTATAGTACTTTTTAGGTATTAATTTAGAATTCCATCTAGTCTAGGTGCTTTATTATTTAGAAGTATCTTAATAATATTAAGTATATCCTCCTCCGTAAATTCTTTAGGGATATCTACCGTATATAGATATTCGGCGCCGTAAATATCTAATAGATCTACTAGTTCTAGGAGAGGGAATATAGCCTCCCGTAGGGCCTTAGTTTTCTTAAGGCTCGTGGAGTATATTCTCCCCTAATATATTAGGGGAGGTATAAGTGGCGGGGGTGTCGGAGTATCTACGCCCTTAGCCTATTTCGCTATATACCATAGCCCTATTACGTATCGTGTCTATTAACTAGTAATTATACGCTACTATTTACGCCTTTTATTATAGAGGACTTTATTACATTATTATATCGCTTCCTTCTATTCTTTCTATGACTCGGGTGTTCTCGTACGGTATACGCGTGTGTATAGCCTTCGGGCGTCTTATCTACTTTTCTATACTTAAGGAATCTCCTTTACTTCCGGGGGCCGGTATATTTAGTATAGTACGTGTTTATTTCTTATATTCTAGTATATTTATAGGAGTGTCTATACGGCCTAGTCTATAGCTAGATTATTAGATATATTAACTATAGAGAGATCTAGGATCGCCGATTCTAGGTCCTTTAGGTACTTTTCCTAGTCGGTGTCCTTCTATATCTATTATCCCCGTTATTTATTCGGGGTATACACGTTTATTATAGTTTCTATATATTTATAGTCGGAATCCGTCTATACCTAGCTTAGGTAGTAGTATTAGATCCGGTAACTAATATACTCTATAGCGAAGGTAAGGTTAAGCGTAGACCCGTCTTCGTCCTATTTATGTTTTTTCTATATAACTTATTCTATAGATATAAGTAGGTATAGGAAGTCGTGGTAGCGGGTACGTAGTTCCCTTACTCTAAGTTCTTCCCTTACTATAGCTAGGCCTCCCTACTATTAGTAGTAGAGGTTAAAGTCTCCTAGAAGAATATATTACCCTAGTTCCGTAGTACCCTCGAGCATCTCGTCTAGTATAAGTATACGTTATTAGTTATATATATTATATATATATAGAGGGCCTATATCTATTTATAGGTATAGTATTATCCTAAGGTTATCGCGCTCGGTATACGACTATAATAAGAGTAGTATTAACCTATAAATATAGAAGAGGACTCGTCTTTCTAGTTCTAGAGGGTATATAGTATAGTATCCGGGGTGTATAGTTAGTTTACTCGTCTAGTAGTATTTATAGAGTTCCTAGATAGCAAGTATTATAGCCCCAGTCTCTTCGAGAAGCGTCGCCTAGTTCTCTCTTTTATATTATATATTTATCTATATAATTCGGAGTATATTCTAGTCCCTTATTAGGTACTAGAGAGTATATATACCTATATACTTATTCCTTAGAGGCGCGACTATCCTTACACGGTAGCGGCTTTAACTATACCTTTTAGTTATCCTATTATCTTTAGAATAGTCTACTATTCTACCTAACTACCTTCCGGAGGGAAGGTTAGAGGTATTATAAAGGAAGGGCCTATAGTAGGTATTATATTCTATAACTATCTCACGCCTCTCGCTTTTATCGTACGAATATATTCTATAACCTATTTACGTTTTATATATGTTAACGACTATAATAGGTATTTCCCGTCGTAGTTTAAATACTATACTATATCTCTATTTCTTAGTCCGTCTTCTCGCGGTTTATAAGGGCACTCCTAGGTAGCGTGGTCTCTATAGTACTATCCGTACTTAGTCTTCTATAAGTACCTTTATATAGTATATCTATACCCTTAATAGTTAAAGCACTATATTATTATCTATACCCTATTCTATGGCTCGGCTATAAGGAGCTCTCCTTCTACTAGGAATCCCTCCTATATAATATATTATACGAGGGCGGGGTCTTAGAGCTCTATAATTATAGTAGAGTATTTTTTCGCCGTTATCTTAATCGCCTATAGGTTCTTCTACCACGCTTTTACGATCTTAATCCCTAGGTATTTTCGCGTGTTAGATTATTCTATACGTATAATATCCTCCGCTCCAATAGCCTATCCCTACATAGGTACTATATATACTATAATCGGGTATATAGCTACTCTAATAGACGCGCTAGGGAAGATACTATCTATCGCGTTCGGATCTTATAAGATGTTTTACTACGTAGTATTTATTATAGTAGTAAGTACTACCCTACCTAGCATAACTTTAGTAGCCACGACGCTTAACTATATTCCTTTCTATTTATTAATCTTATTTATAATTTCCTTTAGAGATACCTATTAGACCTACGCCAGCGTGTTCTTATCCTAGATTATAATATATATACTATATACTCTATCTATGGTCCTAGTAGTCCTTAGTACGGTAGCTCCGGGTATTACTATAATCTAAGTCTATATATTAGGGCGCTTATCTTAGAATAGCTCTTCCTAGATTCTCCGTAGACTAGCTTCTATTTAGTCGAGTCTACTACTAGGTTTCTCTTATAGCGACTTTCTTTCTTCCTCCGTGATTCCTCTTAGATTCTAGATAAGGTCCCGGAATATATAAAGGAGGGTCTTCTTTCCCTCCTTAGCGTCCCTCTCTATATATATTATCTAGTATTTAATTTTATCTAGGAGGGTCTCCCCTCTTAGGGTCCCCTTAGTCTAGATTATCTATAGCGCTTCGCACCCTTAGTTAGTTCCTATATTTTAGATAGGTATCTAGCTATCTATATTAATATCGCTATATAGCCGTTTCTACCGTACTAGTAGGGGTATATCTAGCGTCTACCGGGGTATTATAATGCCTAAGGCCGCTATGGTTATTAGTTAAGGGTAGCCCTTAACTAATAAAAGAGGGTCGGCGTGTTAGTATTTATTAGATATAGTCTATACTCGTATTATTAAAGAGTCTTTAAGTATATATATATAGTGTCTCTATACGTCGGTATCATCGCGTATTATATGCTATATATACGCACGTATATCGGAGGTTATTATACTCGGTATACTCTATCGTTTAATATATGTAAATCGCTATTTTACCCCGAATTAACTAGTTTAGTCCGTTAGGGTGTAAGAAGTTTTATATAGAACTATATATCTTTAGTATAGAAACCTCTAGATTAGAGTTATCTTTACTAACTTTATAGCTCTTTAGTATATATAAGAATAGAATCTTAGTCTTTTCTTTAGATTTTTTCTTAGGAATTTTAATATTACTAGTATATAGAAAGAAGTCTAAAGTAGTAGAGATCTTAGTACTATTATAGAGATTAATATATATTAGTAAGAATCTATAATAACTTAAGAAAAATAATATTATCTAGTAATTACGGTAATTATAGCTAAAGTAGCTTTAGCTAGATTAGTATAAATCTCTATAGAATTATACTCCTAGCTATAAAATATACTATATTTATATAATTTATAGAAAGATATTTCTAAAGAATTCTAATTATTAGTACTATACTTCTTATTAGTAGTATTTAGATATTATCTAATATTAATCTATATAAATATAAGTAAATCTATATAAAGCTTCTTAAACTTATTTAAATACCTATAAATAATAGTACTTCTTAGTTATATAAGTACTATAAGTTATAGAATTAGTACTACTATATATATATACTAATAGAAAGTAATAACTATAATAATATATAATTAGATTATTAGAGCCCGGCCTAGGTTAGAGTAGATTAATAGCTTTTATTATATTATTAATATAGATAAGATAAGAATTATTTAAAGGTATCTATTTACTAATTACTTCTAAGTATTAAGATTTTAGAAAACTATATTATAATTATTACTAATTTATATAGATTATTATAGATTATTATTATTACTAGCTATATATAGTATAAAAATTAGTAAATTATATAAATTATACTAAACTATAGTAAATTTATATAAATCTATATCTATAAGAATTAGATAATATATCTAATAATCTAAAAAACTCTATAATAAGTTATAAAGTTTTTTAAGAAAAGAAATATTTCTAAGAAAAGATTTTAATATCGATAGTATCTAGACTTATCTAATTATATTATATAATATACTAGCTCTAATTAGATAATTCTATCTATATAAGAATTTAGAATAGATAAAATCTAGTTTATTAGAAAAATACTTATATAATTCTTAGATTAGCTAGTATCTATATATATCTAAGATAAAGTATAGTAAATAACTAAGATCTTATAAGACTTAGAATAGAGAATATAGAGATAGATAATAATCTAGATTACTAAGGGTAGCTTTCTAAAGAAAGAGGATAATTATTAGAACTTAGTCTTAGATATAATCTAATTTATATATACCTTAGCTAATATAGTTAGAAGATAGTATAAAGGGTAGTAAATAGTTATATACTAGATAGATTAGTATCTCTTTATATATATACTCTTAGATTTCTACTAAAAGGGTTTAGTAGTAATTTTTTCTATAATAGAATATACTCTATTATTCTATCTAACTATACTACTATCTAATAACTCTATTCTTATAAATAAAGTATTATATCTACTATAGATAATTATATAGCTCTAAAGAATAATTACTAAATTTAGTCTAGCTAGAGTTAGTACTAAGATATAGATCTATTAGATATATACTCTCTCTAGTATTAGTTATCTTAATTAATAACTAATATCTAGTATAAAGCTATATTTCTATAGATAGAAAAAACCCGGGAGTATAGAAATAATAGACTAGGTCTAGTCTAGTAACCTATCTAATTATAGAAGAGATAATATCTACTATAGTTAGTTAGAGTATTATTAAGAGCTAGTACTAATATAGTAGTAAAAAGTCTAATATAAGAATAAGAAGTAAGTTTATTATCTAATAGAATTTAAGAACTTAGACTAGACTAGGTTAGATTAGTAATAGAGTCTAGTTAGAGAGCTAATTATAGAAGGTTTTCTTATATATATAGTAGCTTAGACTAGAGAAGGTCTATATCTATAGAATATATATATAGCTATATATATAGTTCTTTCTAGTTAAATACTAATATTATTATTATTATTATTATAGATCTATAGATATACTCTATAGCTATATACTTAAGAAGATATAAAGACTTAATAAGATATAGTTATAGAGAGAAGAGAGTTTTCTCTCTTAGATTTCTTCTTATATAGTAGCTTAGACTAGAGAAGATATATATCTATAGAGTACTACTCTATCTAGTTATATAATAATAATAATATTATTATTATACTTTAAGCTTTAAAGATAACTCTCTTAGTATAGAAAAAAATATAGATATAGATAGATATATAATATTTATAGAGTAGAAATATATATCTAAATAGAGTTATATAATAGAATCTAGCTATAATAGACTATTATATAATAAATAGAATAATAGAGTATAGATTAAAGATAATAAGAATATAGTATAATTCTTAAAATAAAGACTAGATAGAGAGAGAACTAAATATATAGAGACTATTTCTTATATATTTCTTCTTATATACTATAGAGCTTTCTTTTTATTATTAATAGAAATCTTCTAGATCTCTCTATATATATATATATATATATATATTCTATAGCTTATATAGTTTTCTAAGAATAAAATAGAATAGAGTAGAATTCTATAAATTCTATAAATTCTATAATAGAATCTAATAGAATTCTATAGAAGTTTATATTTTTAAAGATATCTAGAAGTTTCTAGAGAGTTCTAGAAACTTCTATAAGAGTATAGAGTATTTATATATATAAGTAGATATTATTAGTAGAGTTAATTACTAATATTAAGCTATTTCTAATAAGAAAATTACCTTATAGAAATTTATTAGATATAGTAGAGGTTAGGTTTATAAAATATTCCTAGGCTCGTTCTTGAATATCGTTCGAAAGAACTTCTTAGGTAGATCCGCTATAGCATCCGAAGCCTGAAAGAACACCGGATGCCTCGCCCAGAAACTCCTGTTCCTTTTGCCCAATACATATATTGGAATCGTCAGAGCGCAAACCGCAATTTGAACTCCACCAATAATGCGGAAGACTTTCCAAATCCCCTCCTGCCCACTTTGAACGAGCCAGTTGTATGAGTCGTAGGTCAAACCGAAGGAGAATATGTTCTTGAACACCAATAGACATGTAAATGCTTCGATGGCGATATCACGATGCGCATCGACAATGTATAACGATGATGATACCGCACCAAAAACCATACCGGCGACCTGCATGCCGAAGAAGAAACAGGATGGGAACCACCCGTACCGGAATGTGTTGTTGCTAGTCCAGCCAAAGCAGAGCAATCCAACGACCCCACAAACCGTCTGTGGAATGACAAGTACCATGCGAAATTCGGGCTCGTAAACACCCCGGTTCCATTTGGTCATGAGCTTCACGCTATAGTCTGCCAGGATACCGGAGAAGAAGAATCCGACCACGGCTCCTATGAAAGCCCCGGCGTAGAGATATCCAGTCTCAACTTCATCAAAATATAGCGGTGGGCCAAGCATGATTGCTGCTAGTACCACCCCGATCATGACAGTCCAGCCAATCATTACCCCTTGAATGAGGTAGGCCCAGGCAACGCCAGGATGGAAGAACAGCGGAAATGGTCGCAGAAGCAAGCGTAGATATCCTTCATTTGTCTTCCGTCCATTGAAGGGCGTGAGAGACCGCCAGTATGTACGTTCGACTGGTGCAGCGGATGCGCTCTCATGACGATGCCCCGCTATACTGTCATTACCATTGCCATCGTTAGGAATGTTAAGCGTCTTGTTTGTGGACACATAGGACGTAGGATCCTGATTCCGATGATCTTCGCTAGCTCCTATATCGGTATTCAAGTTATCGTCTCTGCGATATGACGTCTCAGGAAGGAAGAAGATGACCACTGGGAACAATGCACCGCAGAGGATCGCGACAAAGTAGAAAGGCCAATCCCATCCCAACGTTGCAGTCATCTTCCCCACGATTATCGGAGTACAGAATGCACCCCCGAAGAGTGCGAGGTTGGTGACAGCCATACGCAACCCGCGCTCGTGCACGAAATAAAGATCTCCAACGCTAGCATTAACCAATGCCTCGAACGGTGCGAGGCCAACTCCTTGGAACACTCTTGCCCAGGTCAGACTGGTGTAATAGGTGCCGTCATAACAGAATTGGTCATTCCCTTGCCCGCCACAGTTTTTTGTACTACCAGCCCACGCAGAGCTGAATATAAGGCAAATGGTACCGATGATGTAGCAGTGGCGCTTGCCCCAGACACGAGCGGAGGGAACGAAGAGGAAACCGGCGATACCAACCCCTAAAAGATGATATCCCGTGAGAAGAGCCACGTCAGTGAAAGTGCGCCCGAAGTAAAGAGATAGTGTTAAAGTGTTCGCTGCGAGAAGAGACGACAAAGTCGATGCGATGACCGCGAGGAGAGAGAGTGTAAGAAGGTATACGTCGCGCTTCCAAAGAGGCCAATTCTACGACTCGTAAGCTTAATTATATTTCATAATCGTAGATTAATGTTTTACCAGCGGGTCGTTGTGATCATCTGAAGGTTGTGGAACGAGTATGATAGTCCCGGTTTTGTCGTACTTCAACTTAGTATCTGGTTCGGTCGCCGATGTCTCTGAAGTCTGAGTAAGATTTACCGTTCCTATTACGATAAGCGTCAGTCGAGTTTCACGACAGCGGTAGAGAAGATTCTACCTGGTACGTGAGCGAGATGTTCATCTTCTAGGATACCAAGGCCCATCGTTACTCGGATAATATGTCCAGTAGCCGGTTCACAGGTCGGAGGGACACTCGCCAAACGTCGTGGTATCTGTTATATGACGGTCGATCTTATACGCGTGTCGAATCGCGAGAGATAATAGAGATATCTATATAAATACTAAAGTAATTAGGGCCATAGAAAGAAGAGTCTTAATTAGCTAGTCTCTCTCTCTAAATCTAATAAAACTAGACTTCTAATAGTACTTATAAAGTAATAATCTTTAATATTCATTATTATTATTATTATTATTATTATTATTATTATTATTATTATTATTATTATTATTATTATTATTATTATTATTATTATTATTATTATTATTAT
>NW_022985574.1:212585-220645 GCF_010093815.1 Pseudovirgaria hyperparasitica
ATTATTATTATTATTATTATTATTATTATTATTATTATTATTATTATTATTATTATTATTATTATTATTATTATTATTATTATTATTATTATTATAAAAACGCGGGCGGCAAAATTGCATCAGGAAATGGCGGTCGTTGTTCTAGGTTAAGCGTCCTCGCTTTGTCCGTTACGCTACGCCTGATCGGGCCGCTGCTCTGTTTTATATAAACTCGACCGTAGGCCGCCCGTCCTGCTCGATTCCCTCTCTTCTTCAACCACCCCCCATCGCTCCTGATCTTCCCTACTATTTCCCGTTTCTATTATCCAGACATTGTGCATAGTCGTGCCCTAACTACACAGCCCCGCGGATATGCCGCTGCACCCGCCCGTCTTTTCTGCTGGACTGACATTGTTTATTGCGCCTGAGCGCTGCCTGGTACGGCTGCCCTGACCTGCTTCTCCAATCTATCTTATCTCATACTAACTGTACCGGTAGACACGACACGTCGACTACAGATCTGTACCTCGCTTTCAGCTTCCATAGCAATGGTCTCATGGTAATGCAGCGGTGCTCCCTCTCCCTGTTCCCACTCGACACGGAGACCAGATATCTGGCTAGACGTAACGACGCCCGAGATTACGCGCACATCGAGCTCAGACTAGGCGTCCGCGACCAAACCTAGCTAAATCCCTCACGTGCATCGAACTGTATCGGTCCTACATTTGGACGCCGCACGAATGGCCTCGGCCCCAAACCCCCTCGGAACACTGCAGTGCGCCCCCAAGTCATCTCCTGGTCAGTACTGTCCTTCTCGAGCAGTGTGAAGGGAGCTCATTGCACTTGCCGTGTGCATCGGCGCTGTGATTCAGGCCTCTCGCGCTTTCCATTGGGCCTGCCCCGTGGCTGTGCAATAGGAAGCTATAGGACAACGTGGCCACGACTCCTGAGAAGGGGCTGGCGTACCTCTCATCTGTCCTCTATGTTTCAGGCAGCCCGGTGACTGTAACGCTGCACTGCAACGAGCATGAGGCGCGACAGTGAAGGCACTGCAGGAGGCACGCTTATGCTAGCACTGTTCCATGATTGTGGCCGTCCCCAACACCGGCACGAACTACATTTGAAAAGTCATGTAGCTCCCAAGATAGCAATCATTAAGGACTTGTTGGTGGCGTGTGATATAATCACGTCTAGATGCGGCGTTGCTGGTATACTGAAAGCTGGACTCGTGCCGGACATACATGCAGGCATGGAGTCTGTCTCGTGTGTCGCATAATCGTCAAGGGGCTTTCCTAGCAAAGTATCGCTGTCTGGTTTCCTCAGCTGATATGCGACTGAAACCCCGCTAAAGATCCAAGAGAGCAGATTGGGAATGCTTGCTCGCTCGATGTGATGGATCTATTGGCTAGCAATGCAGTATTGCCTCTACATGACACGGCTTCCGGACCGGCGCGTGAGAAGCATCCCTCCAGAGTCCGCCTGTCGACACAGCCACTTCCAATAGTCTGCGGCATTAATGGCATCAATTTAGGGCATCGCGATCGACACGCCGATTTGCGTTCTTAGGTGGAAGCGATGTGGTAACGTATCGTTGCATTGTCCACGCTTCTGTTCTGGACGGGCCTTGAGGGAGTCAATCACAGGGCGGCAGTATCGTCTGGCGAGCATTTAAGAACCGCAAGGTCCCCTTCAGTATACCGAGCATTTCCTTCTAACATGGCTAACTCGGGTATATTCAATGCGTCCTCGTCTAACCCTTATTCTTTCCAATTCGTACCTTACTCTGGACCACCTTCAGCCAAGCCGCGAAAGGTAGCAATGACGCGTGACAATAATAATCCTACACGCAGAGCCCGATCCGTCATTAGTCCTGCATCCGGCCATGCCGTGTCCCCATTGCAAGGATCGGTCCATGTGGGCGAAGTGGCGTCGCAGTCGGTCACTGGCGTTTTCGATTCCTTGCAGTCCGGTACAGTGTGCTTCACATTTGAAGGAAGCGTCGAAAGCGATACAGTGCACACGACTCAATATGGCCTTCAGGCTAACGCTTCTCGTAGATCCTGTGCACAGAAATCATGACCCACCCGAACCTCCATCAAGCCCAATACATCCAGAGCAGAAGGGGGCGGTCGAGGCTTCTGATACATATGAACCTGATAGCGGCCATGGTATGTATCATAATCCGTCAAACTTTCATGATTTCATTGACTGTAGCAGTTGCTCCTTACAGTGGAAATTGCGTCACGGAACAGCAGTTACACCATGAAGATGAGTGGGTAGATGAAGCAACCCGTACCGAAAACGAGTCTTGCCAGCACGTGAGCGAAAGCCCTGGTCATACGGCCCTCCCCAGAACTGGCGATAGCCCAGGTGAGTCTTAGTTGCGCCCTCTGTCAAAGGTGCCTAACACTACACTAGATTATCCAATCTCCATTGGATCCATTAAATCAGACGACTCTCTGTCTCCAGTGGAGGTATTGCTTAAACGGCGACGAAGACATGGACACAGCGTAAGCGTCAGCTCCGATGTGAGTGGTATCAACAATTTCCCCACGGATCGCGACCTGGCTGGCAGTTCGACAGTAGAGAATAGAGAGCCGAAACGCCTGGCGTCTAACACGGACAATCGAGCGTCGTCTTCTGACTATACCAAATCGCCCGATCTGACGTGCATTTCTCCACGCCCGGGCGAGACAGCTATTGTGGAGAGTGATGGTTGTGGATATTTTCAGAGTGAAGTCAACCCAATAGCGTCAAAAGTCGGGAAGGCAGTAGTAGGGGGCGTGAATGTCATACCCGAGACACAAGAAGTGCAAGAGGACGATCCGAAGAGCTGTCGCTGGCACATCCACGAGACCAACAAACATCTCTACGCGAGTGCTTCAGTGGCAAGGCATACGAAGCGAGTCCGTCAAACGAGCGAAGAGCCTGGAGTTCGTCCCAAAAAATGTCATCGACCACTAGCACCATTGCCTACAACAAGCTCGCAGCCGACCCCTGGATGTCGGCAACAAGCAGCTTCTCAGCTACATCTGCAACACACAGCTGGCTGTAAGGCTATGGAGGAAGAGATTCCAAAGGCCACCGTTACGCGACTTGCTAGGGATTCGAATGTGAATTCGATCTTAGCCATCACCCATACTCGCCATCGCCTTGACGGGACCCTCTATATCTCAGCCATAATGCGTGCAGACCGGATTATGGGGTCATGGGACAGGGTCAAGGCCAGCTTGGCGGCCGCAGCATCAGTGGCAGATCCTAGCACCCTTACGGTCACGGTCACGGACTGTGAACCGGACGATTCTCTCGGAGAATGGCCAGACTTGGTCCTGGTCACTGCTAAACGGGGAGGAACGCAGTGCTCTGTGCAGGACTGGACAGGGGACCTGGTCGGTAAAGAGAGCGACCAGGACAGCGATTCTGAATCAGATTGCTCGTCCAAAGGATCTCAGTATGTGCCCAATCAGCCGCGACGCACCCATGAGCGATGGAAACCAGAGGATGATGCGGTGCTCAAGACATGGTCGGGAAAACGGGGTGATATCACCAGAATTCAAAACTCACTCGGATCAAAGCGTTCCTTGGGCGCAATCCAGATCCGCATTCACAAAATGAATAAGTCTTGGCAAAAGGGTGCCAAAAGAGATGAAGATGTCTAGCAACGCGCAAGGAACTCGACCTTTCGCTATAGTCAATACTGTGACACCATTCGCAGCGGCTTAAGAACTCTGTATGTAATGCTGCGCAGCCGAGTACGTTGCTGGCGAAGTGGTCTTGTATAACGACATTCTTCTTGCTTTGACCCACAAGTCTCAAATCTATGCCGGCCTGGAAGAAATTTAGTTATGTCGCATGTATCTGGCTATCCCCGCTTCGCAGAGAGCTGAAGAAGCTTAATTTAGCTTCCAGAGGGTTATCCTATAGTAATCTTCTCTTTCCATTTGAACACTACTTAGAATAACTATTATAAGGGCGAGATGTAAACCTTCACTAAGCTTAATAACATACTATGTAGTAAATATAGCATAGGAAAATCATTACAAGGGGAAGACGCTACCTTCTTGCCCAGAGGCGGGTTCCTGTAAGCCAACTATTGTAGAGAATTGTAGCGATTGCGGGATTGCGGATTATTATTATAGGTTTATTACTGCATGCATTGTAGAAACCCATGTCTGCTCATGCCTTACTTTCTAGGCTAAGACCACTTCACGGAATGGGTCGTCCCATTTGTTTTAGTTATGCTTCTTACGAGTAATCGATAGGTTTGCTTTTACTACTACCGTCCTGCCTTTAGGGAGAGTAAAATTAGAGTTGTTTGTCCTAAGAAGAGTAGTTTATCGTTACCGCAATTTGATCGTCGAAAGTTAAGGTAGGTAAGACAGAGCAGGCTGTAGCACTACGCAGGCTATAGCACTACGCAGGCTGTCGGCCGGCATTTTTCCGTGACCATAAGCAATATGGAGGGTAGCAACGCGAACAGCATAACTTAGCTATAAAATGCCGTCCGAGAGGCAGGGCTGTAGCACTACGCAGGCTGTAGCACTACGTAGGCTGTAGCACTACGCAGGCTGTAGCACTACGCAGGCTGTAGCACTACGCATAGCACTATACGCAGGCTGTAGCACTATACGCAGGCTGTAGCACTATACGTAGGCTGTAGCACTATACGCAGGCTGTAGCACTATACGCAGGGTAGCACTACGCAGGCTGTAGCACTACGTAGGCTGTAGCATTACGCAGGCTGTAGCACTATACGCAGGGTAGCACTACGCAGGCTGTAGCACTACGTAGGCTGTAGCATTACGCAGGCTGTAGCACTACGCAGGCTGTAGCACTATACGCAGGTTGTAGTACTACAGGGGTGTTTGAAACCTCAGGTGAAGGTCATTTTTTGACCTTTTTTGACCTTTTTTGACCTTTTTTGACCTTTTTGACCTCCAATCCACCGAGTGTTTGAAATCGTATCCCACCTCCAGCTTAAAACCCGAGCTGATGATCAGGGTATACACACTAAGCGGCACTAAGAGAACCGGTCGACGGGGTGGCTTAATCTAACTATTTAGAGTATACTCGGAGGTCAAAATCGACATTTTTCGACCTTTTTCGAGGAGCAAGTATTTTTCGCATGTGGAAAAACTCGAATCTATTCGTTTTCGCCAAAACTTCGGTAAAACTAAGAAAAACTAAGAGAAACTAAGGATTTAGTATAGCTGGACGCCGTCTCAACGCTTAAAAATAAGGTTATTCTAGAGGTCAAAAATCGACCTGAGGTTTCAAACACCCCCTACGTAGTTAGGCTATACCCGTCCCACGCACTTCGGAGTTGTAACCTCCGAATAGTACGTAAGTCCTTCCTGTGACTAAAGGAGGGGGTCAGAATTCCGGCCTTTCACTACGAAAGCGAGGCTGCCAAGAACTTACTGAGCTTCCTGCGCGCCCTGTTGCTCTCATCACTGCAAGGGTTAAGCAACTCTACTCGACGGATCGAAGCAGCAGCCGTGTCCGTCTCAGTTCATCCTGTCTCCGGGACTCGCGCCACTCGCGCCTTCTAGGTCCGCTGGCCATGCCTGTATAGTGTATGTCTCCTAAGCGCTCATTGAGGAGGCTTGTAATAGTCCTGTCATGTAGATCTTATCCCCAGAGTTGCAATGCTGCAATCCGAATCCATTCAAGCTCAATCTGAGCTTAAATTTTGATAGGGGATACAACCTCAACCTAGGAGTCAAAAATGATTGCCAAGATGGTACAATCTTCATCCGATTGGTCAGATTGCATATGTGGATTGAATAAAGTGGGACATACATCTAAATATAACCTAGGGCCTTATTTTAGCTAGATTTAGGTATTATGAGAGCCTTAGGTAGGTAGCCTTGGGTAAATTAATCGTAGCCTTAGGCAGATGTATAGTAGCCTTAGCCAGATAGATATAGATCTACCTAATATATGCCCCACTTTATTCAATCCACATATGCAATTTCAATCCCTTGGCATAGATTCCAAGCTCAATCTATACTTTTAGGGTGACTAATCATACAATTCTAATCTAGGACCTCAAATTGTATCCGAATGTAGATGGTCATGTCTGCAATAGAGTAGTACATTGATGTAAGAATAATCATAGCATATATCCTAAGCAAGCTTTCGAATTCCAAATTCGAATTACTTTGTAACCTAATCTTCGAGCCTAGTCTCTGGTCCCGCCCCGTCTCCTGCTTCTTTATCTCATCGTTACAACTTTGGGAAGTGACGAGCGGGAAGGGGTGGCACTGTTTGCAAAGTCTGCACATCACCCATCACGCAGTTATATTTCCTCTCATGCTATCACAGGACCAACAAGCAACGAAGCAGTATCCAGGCTCTATAGCTAACTATGCGTTCTAGCTGCATATATCTACGACACTACTTCCAAGATGCGGCTTGGAGCTCCAGATCAGAGCTGCCAGTCTCTAATACACGACTTGAATTCTTTTCACTTTTCACTTTTCACTCCTCAACTTTTGTTCCTGGTGCAAGACCCTCTCATCTTTGCAGCTATCCGCATAATGTTCTACGATCATGCCGCCGCACGGCATGTCTCATACCAGGAAAGGCTGACAAGCTTTTGCCTCAATTGGAGATTAGCGAGCCCACGCTGGTATCTATGCTCCGAACAGCGCGGTATGCTGCCTTTCATCCGCAAAAGAATCCATAGTGATCCACAATCTGACACACCAACTTTAGGAAGACGCACAGCTTGGTCGGGTCTTATAATCATCGGTTGACTTTTATTCTCATGTCGTTTCTGGTATGATAGCAACTATATCAAAAATGCTGAGCATGAAGCCACCGAGTTCGCTCTGAAATATCTTGAATATAGCCTGTCAAACAACTTGGAGATGTGGGCCATGGCAAGGGAGGGTGGAAATAGGTGCGTGGGACGGGTAGGCCATGATTTAGAGTAATTGGAACGAGATTGGACCGTAGTGTGACGGATTCGATGAAGCTTGGCCCGAAAAACCAGTTCTAGCGTTGGTCATCGCAGAGGCGGTTCAGAATCTTAGTAGGATATAGCAGAACATCTTACAGTGTCTGTCTGTTTGCGCGCACATAGCTGCCGTACAACGTCTGCAAGAAATTTTGAACTTAATATATCTTGATAAAGCATAGTGTTCGATTCAAGTAGGAGATGATGCTGTTCAATTCGAGAGCTTGTTGATGCGAGACGTTGCAAGTATTGTCGAGTGGCTGGGCTCTGCAGGGAGCCCGTCGATGGCTGTATATTCGGTGATGACTATTGTGATCGGGTACTTGGACTTCGTCGTCATGTTCCGCTTCGCTTGATTGACTAGATGGCTGCCATCCGCTTTGACGGACGCGCTGTGATCGTGACTTGCTCGCAGGGTGTGTTGTCCAGACGCGTTGTGACCGCGACAGCAGCTAAGCAGGTGCAAATGGGCGTTGGGGGACGCGCCACGACCTGTAGCGACTATCGCGGCTACAGGCACGCGTATTCTGATGCTTTATTTCGACTGAATTCCAAAAATTTGCGTTCTCGCTGTGTTGTGCTTTTCTACTGGAAGAGGGTTCAGGCTAAATAAATGGGACGACCCATTCCGTTCTTGATTAGTCAGCGTCCTTCCAGCAATGTCAAAACTGCGCGCGAATTGTAGAAGTCTGCGAGCATCGATAATATTCAATTTGGGCGCATTTGTGTGACCAATTTATTTGCTACCGTGTAGGCATGTGAATGGGCCTACTTCTGCACATCCATGTCATAGTCGAGCCGATTACTTCAAATGTTCAAGCATGTCGCGCACTGTGTGGCTAACGGCTGTCCTCAATACTGAGCAACGCGTTCACGAGCAAGTTCGACCGAAGTCACTGGCTGAAGTGACGCATAATTCCGCAACGCGACAGGGAACCGTTTCGTCGAGATACTGCCGAGCATTAGATGTCCAAGCATTAGATGTCCAAGCATTAGATGTCCAAGCATTAGATGTCCAAGCATTAGATGTCCAAGCATAGATGTCCAAAGGACCAAAACCTACAGATTTCGCGAATTGATTTCGAAGTGGAAGAACTATCTTGTTGTAGACTACACT
>NW_022985574.1:220655-284374 GCF_010093815.1 Pseudovirgaria hyperparasitica
CAAAACCTACAGATTTCGCGAATTGATTTCGAAGTGGAAGAACTATCTTGTTGTAGACTACACTCAGTCCGAATTGAAAGTCTTTGGAGACGTTGCAAGACTCGGGTTGTTTGACTCAGCCCCCGGGGACTCCTCGGCTCTGCCGAAACTACAAGACTTTCTCGCAGCTTAGATTCGTGTTTCCTCGAGATTTTCACTGCGATATTACAGAAGCTCCATATTCATCAACACGCTCTCAATTTTTCTCTCACTGCTCGTTTGATTGGTCTTCCAATGAATTCTTCTGTGTCGCATGCGTGTACATCCGTTTCAACGCGACTTGTTTCGTCGTAGCTCGCACTCCATTGCACGCACATAGCCGTCGATGAACCACGAGAATGGCACAGGAATCGATGCGTCACAGCTCTCAGTCTTCAGCAATACTTCCAAAGACAAAAAATAGTAGCTCGATAGAGCAGAGACCGGTACGATCTTGGGTACATCTGCTTGCTGGCGCGTAAGTCACGAACAGCCTTGATTGCTTAAAGCAATGGAGGATTAGCCACAGCGCTTGTTACATCCCCGCTTGATGGTCTGCGAACTCGACTCCAATCAGATTACCACCGCCCTTCTCTCGTTCCTGCGTCTCCCGTCCAGTCCAGGCTTACTTTTCTTGGTCCATCGAAGGACCACATTCGCGGCACCTTCCAGATCATTGGCTCCATCTCCCATACCGAAGGCTAGCGCGACTTCTATCGAGGTCTCGGGCCAAGCCTTGCAGGCGTAGTCCCTGCAACTGCAATTAAATTCTACGTATACGGCAACTGTAAATATCTTGGAGCGCAGATGCTAGGGTGCGGAGAAGACGCGGCCATAGTTCACGCCTACGCTGCCGTTGCCGCTGGGATACCAACAGCGACTGCTACAAATCCAATCTGGCTTGTTAAAACAAGACTGCAGCTTGATACCTCAACAGTTGAAACACTGACGTAAAGAAGTGACTGAGAACGTATGCCGGTAATCTGGAAAGGCATGGAGGCCTATCATCCAAGCGTCGTCTGTGTGCGGCGTAGCGGGAGAGCTTGGATCCGAAGTCCTTCTAGAAGTCCATCGAAACGCTTTACCAGGTCGCCCTCGAATCCGTGCCTTCACGCGCTCAAACAAAGTGCTCAATGGTCTGGCTGAGGAGACAGATACGATGAATGCTTGTAGTGATTTTCCCACAACCGGGGCTTTTCCAGCAAGATCGATTTTACGTTATGGAAGCGCTCCTGATCAGATACATGTCAAGACAAAGGATCGCAGTTCGAGCATTTCTACGGAGATTTCTGGATTTGATGTATCCCTGCAAGACTTCGAGCTCGCGAGGTGGGCACTTTTGCTCAGCTTCAATATCCTGTTGGAGCATATCGCCGAACCATAAACTTCCAGTGATAATACTATATATTTTGTACTGGGATGAATACTCTATTGCTGATACTCGGTAACTCTTTCTCCCCTACGCTCTTTTCGCCCACCGCACAATCGCAAAAGATGACACCCTTGTACATTCCGCCTAGATATGATATAGAGGCTACGGCACCGAGCATCTTGCTATCAACAACACCTTTGTTCGTCGTTTCTTGACACGTCTAGCGTTGCACACTACAGCGAAGTTCTACACCGCAGTTGGTCTCTGCATCCCGATCTCAAAACATAAAATTGTCAAGACAGGGCGTCGAGTTCACCTAACAGAAGGTGCAGCAACCCTGAAACTTATGTACCACCGCCCCGCCTGAAGATCTATAAGGCGGATTAGAAGCCTAACATATGATAGAGCCTGAAAAGCTCAAGCACTCACAGCACCTCAACATCCACAATGTTCAGCCAAATGAGGCTACAAACACGCTTGGATTAACGGAAAGTGGTTAAGTTGTAGTATCCTGGTACTTGCTTACATATCCTTGCAAAACATAGCGGATCATGGGATCATCATGGGATCATCATGGTACCACACCGGGTCACGGACTTCCAGGCGTGTCGGTGAGAGTGACAAGAGTTAAAACTGCCATTTTGATGCTATTTCACGCCACATGATATGAGTCTTAAACAATGTACTAGCTATGATGATCAGGTGTGCTCTTCTGGAGAGTACATCTAATACGTGCTGGATGCTCTCAATCCTCTGATGTTATCTGAAGCTTGGCGTAAAATCTGATAATCTCTGACAAGAGCTGGTGCGAGGTTTGAGTATGTTTTGCATTTGTGCATTGTTTCTTCAAGGAGTTCGGGGATTTCATGGATCGGGGCAAACCCGTCAAGGTCTTTAAACCATACAGACTCGCAGCACTGTGCAAGAACCAAGCAATTTCCGAATTGACTGTCGTCTCATGTTAGGTGTTTCATATCGTGTGTTTGATATCTTATGTAATAATGAAGGATACTCACGCATGGATTGTGCCAAAAATATTCGTTACCTTTAGACGTTGGAATACCGTCGAAAGCTTTCGTACTCCGGATCGAGGACCACATACAAGTATGACTAAGCAGCATGCTCCTGATGGCTTTGGTACTAATGCCATCCCAAGACTGAGTTGGACCACTATCAAGAAGATCTTCAAGTGAATTCCCCCATTCCGCTTCCCGGAGCTTTGAAGCCGTCAAGCTCGCTTTTCGAGATCTGATGTAAGTCCATGCTCGCTTAAGTACATCTCGGTCGGCTTCTGGGCAATGGTATACGTAGTGTAGGTATGGTCGAGTAATGATTGTTTCTGCTCCATAGTATTCCGCCCGTAGCCTAGCAATATTCAGATCGGGGGAAGGATCGTCATAATCATCCCAATCCACGCCCATCGCTTTACTCACGTTTCGCCAGTTATATAGCCAATTGAGAAACGAAGGTATGCCTGTTGACGCCTCTCTACCGAATGGAGGCTCGTAGACGCCAGCTGGGAAGCTGTCTGGTGGATGGTCCCATAAGGTGGATAGATGCATAGGGACCTGGTTGAGTATCTTACGGAACTGTATCTGTGCCAAAAACAACACTATGATAATGTCACGCTGGTTATCGACTTGTCCCGTTTCGCCAGACACTGGTTGATCTTTCGGATAGGCAACTCGATCTTCCCAAAGTGTTATATGACTTGTTGGTAGTGGCAAATATGCAAGGATATCACTGCTATAGTTCAGTTTTACTATTTAATGGTGCCTCATCGTTTTAGACTAACCTTTCAAGCTGTACTGCTGACCAATATACGAACTTGAGGAGATTCATCTTGATTTTAAACTTGGCTACCTCACCAGGAGGTAGATTATCGGGATGCTGCTGGCGATTATATTTAGAAGGGTCCGTAGGGTCAGGCTTCACATATACGTGATTTCTACAGCGAGTCAGCGTTCTGCATGATTCATATAGCTAGGAAGTAAGATACATTCTAAGGTTGAACCTAATAACCCGGGCTGCAGCATTAATCCAGCTATAGCTCTCTAAGCCACGACCAAGTTGGTTCATGTAGAGGCTCGCTAGTAGAAACGCCTGGGCATGGTAAACTTCGTTACCACCGTACAGATTCCCAAGGATATTGGACGCATACGCATACGCATAGTAGTGTAGACCAGGAATAACGTCCAGATTCATGAGTTCCTTGTTTAAACGTGCTGGGCTGCCTGGATCCTTGTCTTCGACAGGCGACCGAAGACCTATTGAGGTTACAGGTGAATATCGCATTCGTGTCGAAGGAGAGTGGATTGACTCGGCAATTTTATTGCGAGGGTTGAGAGAACCCCTGATCAGTCTATCTTCCTGCAGAACTGCGCCCAATGCAAGGACAAGTAGGATGATTGCATCTGTTATGGTCCCTCCAGTCTTTGGAGGCCGAACATGGCTTTGTGCAGGTCGTGCGTAGATCGGAACGGCTGTGGGCTCGCCCTCATCGACATCCGTTCTCTGTCTTTTCGTCGGTCGATGATGATCTCAAAGGTGCTGAGGAATAGGTAGAGGAGATTTTGTACTGGCCGGAGGGTTCATTCTGCCTACAAATGCGTCCACCTGTTTCTTTAGCCGTGCTTTATCGAGGAAAGGATGGAAGACATGCATGTGATCCAGATAACTCGCGAGAAGTCTGTTAACCGTGCATGGCGTGAAATCGAGGCGATTCACCTTGTCATTAAAACCATAGGAAGCTTGGCCGCTGTCCGACGTAGAACACATGGACAGAGTTTCGCTGTAGGTTTTGCTGCTAGCGTGACTACCGACTTGCTGGGCCTCGTCTTCGTGTGTCAGACCATCACCCCAACCGTATATCTGTAAACTACCCCGTTCCTCTTCAATCTTAAGGGGGTAATTCTCCGAGAGAGGCACAATGGAATTGAAATACTTTGCCATGGCTGGCCATGTTTCAAAAGGTAATGAGCAGCGGTTCTATGCTCATCGAATTCATTTAGCTCTCGCCGGTACTGGTGTTGTTGCTGGTGTTGATACTGTTGCGGATGATGGTTGGTTTCTGGTTGAAGATGAGTGCCATTGGCGCGCGAACCGTTTTCGATACGAGTTAATCTACGGTTCAAGTGTTCCTCTATAGTATTCAACTTCTCCGTGAGGAGTTGAAATGATTTGTCGGCCCTTTGCTTGTTACTCAGCGATCGCCACGCTTGCTTTGCATACTTACTTTGAAGGGGGAACCTCCGCGTATTCACACTCGATATTCTTCTCTCTACAGAACAAGCAGGGTCGATTTCCAACACACTTCCGTCTTTGAAGACGACAATTTTTGCAAGCCAACGAATGTTTTAGCCTCCCAAGTCTGGAATAATCTGAATACGAATGCATGACGCACCTGTTGAGCGCGAGATGAGCGCTTCTTGGTGCGTGAAGTAGTATTCCAGTATGGAATTGGACCCGCAAGAGGTATCGAGGTAGCAGATTGTCTTGTAGGCGGCTGATATTCAATAGGTTGCGAACCAGCCCAGGTCGGGGTTCCGACGACGAAGGACATACGGTAAAAGCAGGAGCTCTATGTCCTGGTGGTGGTGATAGTATTAAGGTTATTGATCCAATTGTAGGCACAATTAAAGGCAAAGATGAAGAGGAGATTTAAGTTATGCAAGTTGCGGATTTGGAGCTAAAGATTATGGAGAATGTTTTCATGGCTTCGGTGATCGGTGGGTTTTGCGACCCCCGGTTGGTAGTGTTTTTTTCCGCGAAAACAAGAAATCTATCAGCTATACAGGTACGAGCCGGGGGTTGGTGCACATCCAATCATGTCGTTGTCGCGAGAATGTTGTAATAATATGCACTCTCGACATGTACGGATTCACGATTGCGCCATGGTCCCGTTGTGCTCGCACATTCTTGCTGCGGGTGAAGGCGTTCTAGAGAGGGATTTTAAGTCTTTGAGACTTCGTCAAGTGCATGCGTAAGCTGTGGCGATTTCCTAAGCGAAGTCAGCACCTCGATGATGTTGCCGCCTACCTGATGCTGATCTTATGCCCACGCCTATCGGAAGAGTGCAAGATACCTAGGTCCAATTAATTATGCCACAATAAACATGGCACAAAAGATCTCCTAAACTCAAAACCAAGAAGACCACTGGCAGGGCTCCTTTCACGCCGCCCCCGTGGGATATGGTCCCCCCACAGCCTTACAGGCATGGTTGGTTGGACGAGTGCGTAGGAGAGCTGCACTTAGTTAGGGAGGCTTGATGTACGGCAAACTCTTTGACAGCACAACTCAATATCTGTCTTGTCCCTTCATGCTTGCAAAAGGCTAATGTGATAATGTCTAGGATAGACACCTCATTTGAGGAAGCAGTTGCTGCCAGAAAAGCAGGAGTTGGTGTCGACGTTGAGTCATAATGCGATATCCTACAACAGTATTACCGGCAACTTCTTGAATCTGAAAATCATTGGGCTCTAGAATTATTAATTCTAGACTCTCTTAAGATCGTTCAGAACCTTGGTACCATAAGGAGGATACTTGATCAACATTTCTATAAGACCTGCTCATATCTTCTGAAGAGAATGTGTTTGTTGTGCGCGCGACACGTGCCAAGAGTTGCGCTGAAAAAGTTACGGATGGATTACAGAGCTCTTCCTCCTTCAGCCGCTCTTGGCAACATATTGTTGCCAAGAGCGGCTTTACCCCGGGCTAGCGTGTCTGTACCCTTGTAGGATCAAGTTTCTACTGCCTTCGTGCTATCTGTATGCATTACTGTTTCTTTCCCAATGCGAGCAGGGATCCTGTCCTAACTCACCGCTCAGCAACAGCTACTACGGGCACCAATCACAGTACAGCAGCTTTACAGTATGTCACGAAAGTACACACAGGGAGAAGTATGGACCAGGAGACATGTTATAGTACTTCTCCTTGGTCGTTAATATGGTTCTGCGACCCAATCCCATCTTCGCAGATCAGGAGGAATATCAGAGGAACGACCTGGCACTTCCGCCCTACTTGCTTCGCATAGCCGAACTTCACTCGCCGGTCAATTCTGCCCGGCCGAATCAGTGCTTTATCGAGCTTCTCGGGATGGTTAGTTGCCCTTCCTACACCTCCAACTTTAGAACCTCCTCGATCAAAGCTCTCATCTCATGGCCATCAGAATCTGGCAAGCGCCGCTGCGCAGCCTTGTTGGCATCGACATCCTCCAGGAGCACAATACAACGACCTGGAAGATCGTCGAAGAGCTTCCTGAGCTGACTATCACCCACACTGCCGGCGAGATTCAACTTGTATACATCGAGACCGAAGTAGATAACCCCGACGGTACGGTATATTCACATCATTCCGGAATATCCATACAGCTTCTTTATTTCTTATATCATTATTGCTAGTCTTGGGACCTTCTTTGGTACACCGAAATTTAAAGCATTGGAGGATTGATAAATTGGGTGGCTGTCAGTTGAGTGTTCGGTCCATAGATGATGGCTCGGATCGCAAAGATTCGTATGTACCTTATCTAAGTGTGACGGAGCTAAGAAGGGGGTTTCAGTGGAATCTAGGGGTTGGTCGTCCCGCTATACTGACTCAGTTCTTTGAAGGCCTATATTACCACCATTCCACGTATTACTTCCAAAGAGCCCTCCTGATGCTACCCTCAAGCACGCGACGTACAGTTTACTGAGGCGCCACTCGTCCTCATACATCTTCAACGCAACCACACTTCCTATCAATCAGTTCAGTTCAACTTTGGGCCTCTAGTTGAACTGGACTGAAGTACTTCAATTCTAGCCGTCGTAGAATTGGATTGAACTGTCAATCCTAGTAGTAGAATTGAAGTTGAACTGGACTGGACTGAAGTGTATCCGTAGAAGTGGCTAAAAGTCTTAAAAATAGGTATAATTTGCTTATCCCGGGTGCGTCCGTCCGAACGGCCACATACCCGATCATGGTCCACGCAGTATCTGTCCGCGGACAGGTCATTGGTAACGACGACGTCGAGAGAATGGAACAGGCCAACGAGAAGAAATACCCGGGGATAAAGATCGAGAAGGCATGGTGGAAGAACACGCAGGGCGTGAAAACAGGGATGAAGAGACACTCCACCATAATAGTGGAGCTAAGGGACCCCGCCCTTGCTCTTCGGATTACACAGGAAGGTTTTCTAGCCGAAGGGGAACTACTCATGGCCGAACCACGGCATGGGCACTAACACAGTGCTTCAACTGCCAAGGATATGGACACACCGGCCAGAGATGCTGTTGGAGATTGTGGGAAGATTGTTCCTTGATTGATCTGATTTCCTCCTTTCATGGAGAAGTCGGCTTCTTTTATAGACATGATTTCAGACTTCAAGGCCTCAATTCAACCCTGAAGTCTTATCCGCCGATATACAGTTATCAGCTTGCTTACATAATACACTGTGGTCGAGGATTGCTCGGCCAACTTCTTCATGCCTTATATTTGGGCTGATATTCTGACAGTTGTGCGCCGCAGCTGGTAACTTCAGACAAACTCAGTCCTTGCCCGCAAGTCAAACCACCGCCATACTAACAGTACTAGGTCCTCGCTGTCATTGATATCGGACTATGAATCTGTACTTCACATCTTCATTTATCCTCTTACCGCTCAGCCCCGCCATTAGCGGCGGTGAAGTCGGCAAGATGATGGTTGTCTTCATCGTCGGGTATGTGGCGCAATATGTTGTCACGGCATATACCTCACGGCTGTTGCAGCTTGGCATGGAAAAGGTGCGACGAAGCGAATTTGTGGCGACTGAAGATGAGGCTGAGTCTGAGACTGCATCTGAGCGCATGGCTGAGGACGACGAGAAGAGGGCTAGCGAGTCGAGTCAAGCGCCTATGTTGAGTGAGCTGGGTCCTCAAGCTTTGAGGGTGCTTAGTGTGGAGAAGGGTGCGAAGAGGAAGGTCCAGCGTACGTGTCTCGCGCGGATGCAACCACGAGATAAGTCTTTAGCATAGGTGATGTTGGACTTTGTGAAGGGCTGGGAGGCGCATACATGGGCGTACCTGTTCTTCTTTGTGTTTATCAGCATACCCATCTACTATGCGACAGGATATACGATGCCGATCTTCCTGTCGCTGACGGTGCTTTGCTTTTTGATGGCAGATGCTGGCTCGGTAGTCTGCAAGGTTAATCATATTCTGTACACATATGTCGTGTCTCGACTGTACTAATGGCGACCCAGACTGTACCTAAACACACAGTTGCGGCGGGCAACCCGGCCCAAGTTCTTCGCGGAGTCTGGGGCCCTGAAGAAAGGCCGTCCCTGAGGGGAGCAGTCGTAGTCAGAGGCACCTCATCGACCACCAGGATACTACGCATTGATCACCTACTCAGCCACCGCTTTTGCCTCTGTCTATCTGCGACGCCAACATTAAAGCCAAGGAGCCAAGAGCTCTTTACGCTCCTCACACGCGTCCGAATATTGAATTGAATCGTATCGCCCAGTCGAGGTGCAGCTGGCATGTTTACGATTCTGCACCCACCTAATCGACCATCGTGTGGGGCGTGAATATAAAAGCCCACTGATATGTGGCCTTGCTGTGCTGGGGGTGAAAGAGTGTGGCTGGAAGTATGCTAATGGCCGCGTGTCCCCTCGCACAACATATCGAGAATCACACCATGGAAGGTGTTGTACAGCTACCGTTGAAACTGGTAGGTACTCTGTAGACGTTCTACTCTTCACCTGTACTCCATCGAAATCACAGCAAGCAGATCCTGAACCAATGGTAATTACGACGTAACTTTATCGGCTATAAATTGTCTGACAGAATACAAGTCGACTGACTTGTTAGTTGGTATAGTTGTCAGATGTGATGGTTGCACATCGACATATTCCGCAATATTGATTAATTGTTTGGTTAACTTAGTTGGTTGGATTTCCATTTGGCTTTGTAGGGTCGTGGTCCTATATAGCCCCACTTCTAGCTAAGCGAATCTACCAAACTGCTTCCTGATTGAAACCAGACCTCTTCTGCCCTCATGGCATTCCCTCTATTTCGTTCATGCTAACCTCCCCGTTTTGAGTGCGAACCTAATCACCGCGTACTATATCCAGCTTTGGTCTCTATTAGCAGTCCGTCGTACGTCTCTTTCCCTTCCTTGATCATGTCCGCGCGAAGGTGTTCGTACATAGAAGAACATGATCACACCTTGTCCATCGGTAAACAAGCATGGCACCCCCTCAACCACGGTGTACCCTAGCTCGGTGGCTGCCTTTAGAGTCTTATATCATAAGAGAGGGCTTGGTTTGAGTCCGTACAGGGCCTTTTTTAGTCTCAGAAGGTATCCAGATTGTTGTAGCCAACGTTGAGGCCCTTTTGTCGAGCGCTGTGAAGTGGAGGTCTAGCTTTATACCGATCGAGATAGCCAATGACGTCGTCTTTATTGTCCCGCACCCACTTCAATGTTCCCTTGAGTATCACCTTTCCGTCTGCTTCGAGAATTTAATAGTCTCGAGGGGTCTCAAAGCATGCAGGATTTTACATTCACCTGAATCCGCTTCTTTTCTGAGCGTATGGACATGTTCCGTCAAGAAAACTAGTCTATTTCTCATCTGGTTTCATGGTATCACGTGCACAGTGTGCTAAGCCTTTGTAGCATCAAACGTATGATCACGAAGTTCAACAACTCCCATGAAGCTTTTTTCCCCGTGAAGCAAGATCATCCAATCAGAACTTCGATCTCTCAGTCGATATTAGGACCGGATATCTGTGCTTGGTAACGCTGTACTTACGCCAGAAGCACTCTTATATCCTGATTGGCGGCGCTGCCTCCGTTGATCTCTGCACGATATTCGATGATGGTTTCGCAGTATTACTTGATCTATCCTGGCCTACCAATCATAGCATTTCACTACGGACTCCAATGACTAGTGTCCGAACATTCTCTGTCCTACTATTATCAGGCTGCAATACTTCCGTATCTTATATATTATGCCTAGGCTGCGAAGTCTCACGAACCGCGTCCACGTCGTCGCAGCTGGGCAATGCCTCCTCGGAGGTAGCAAGAGGTTCGGAGCGGCGTTGATGGCGACCTCGTCGTCGCTGGGTGGGTGGTTGCAGAGTTTTCGCGACGCGTCACTCTACAGGGACCACACCGCAACAAACCAGCTGGGACAGCATACACTTCCATCCTGTTCTCAATCAACGCGTCAAGAGGAGTCCACGAGGATACCGGGATAAGAAAACCACCCGACGCGCTGCTGCTGTGTCGAAAGCAGGCCTGAATCTACCATACCATATGGGTAGAGAAAGCGGAAGTCCCAGCAGCGCGACAGGACACCTCGAGGCTTGAATGGCTCTGGGTGCGTGAGGATCAGCGAGAAATCACGTCGAGGGCAACTACAGACTGCTGCTGATGAACTTGCTAAGGCTGACTCTCCTGCAGTGTTAAACTACGTTTGTTAAGCTGCCCAGCGCGACCACCAGCAGCGCGACTCTGTTAAGACCTTTCGCTCGATACGAGATACCACTTACACCGTAGATAGGTAGAGTGGCTCCCGCGCACGAGAGATGTCACAGTCTACCGTGGGAGGCAGGATACTAGTGCACACAGACAATGGTACACGGACACAGGCAAGAGGCGGCTACAGGGACCCATCAAAAAGCAGTGGAAACAAGTCGGGTTAGTAGGTAGAGGATGCTTGAGTCGCCTAGGCGCGTCACGCGAGTGTACACGTATGGGATTCAAAGGATGCTCGCCTGCAAGACACGGTCGGCCCATCGTGGAGAGATCCTCATGGGCAACGCGAAACCGGATAGCAGCCATGCTTGAAGGCGGGGCGTGGTATATAGTAGTGACTGCTGGCTCCAAGGACCTCACCCCTTCAATGGGCTCTGACCTTTGGTGTACCTAGAAGTAGGCGGGATCACGTCCTGGCCGGGGAGACTACTATATGGCCCGAGAGAACGGATGCGCGTGTCGATTCATGAAGAGACAGAACGTGTCGCTAGGCACGCACGCTGGTGACATGGGTTTAAGGAGCAAACCTCGCAGTTTCCTGGCTGGAGGAGGCGTCGTGCCCCTCTTCTAGTAGAGCCGGATGTATAAGCCCAGAGGGGATGAGATAAGGCGAAAACAGGAGCAGGGCCTGATGGTATAGGGCACGTCGAACCTGCAGAAGTCATCCGACTTCGAACTGGAGGCGCCGAGTTGCGCACGCGAATTCGCATACACTGCCAGGCACTTCCACGAACAGGCCGAACAAGACTACGGTACCAGTGCTCCGTGGAGATAGACTCAAATACAACCGCGCGAGAAATCAGGAATAACCCAGACGTCCTCCTAAGCCTGAGATCGTGGATATATGACAAACAGAGGGAGGTGCTACGCTCCCAATGGGCCTCCCAACAGGACAGGTATCCACAATGGATCCAAGGACCATGGAAGGAGCCAAGTAAATGGATGTACAAAGGGCTTACAAAGGCCCAGGCATCTATACTCCATCAAGCCCGTATGGGTGTCATGGGGCTTCCACACTACTTACACCTAAGAGGCGTTCCAAACGCGTCCCCGTGGTGCGAAGGGTGTGGGCGGAGAGGTACCATACGACACTACCTCGCAATATGCCCCGATCTATACACTCAAAGACAATCACTTATCCACACGACTAAGACCTCTGACATCACACGATGGCTTAACGAATACCCTAGGAACGTCGCCCAGTGGATGCTAGCGCATCTCCCTCTCCCCCAGTACCAATGGACGAGGACATATATACCGGAAGAAGCCCGGTACACGCCGGGAAGACCCCGAGAAAACTCCGATTATTAGTCAAGGGCTGCCCTTGACTAATAATCCCCGCACCTGCACGTGCTGCCTGAGGGCAAAACCACGGTAACACAGGCTGTAGGCCTATGGGTTACTCCTATGGCTGTATACATATATAGGCAAAGTTTTTCCTACATGTAGGTTTCTTCTTATATAATAGCTTAGACTAGAGGAGGCATACGCCTGTAGAGTATTACTCTACCTAGTTATACAATATTATTATATTATTATTATTATTATTATTAGCTGCCTTAATGCTTCAAGCAATGGAAACGCTCGACATGAGCAGGGATATGTATATCGTTATCTGTGGGAGTACAGTGTGGTCTCGTTATAATGATGCCAAGAAAGCCTCATTACGGCACGTGCGCGAGTTGAAGTTAAGGCCGCATTGACCACTTTTCACCAAAATTTCACTCGTTATAACGCTATATTGCTAGAAAATTGATCAAAAATACCATATCGTTATGGCGAGACCGCACTGTACATCTGTACAGGTTCCGCGCACGCCATACGGCACAATGAAGCATTTCCAAGCGTGCGGATTGCCCCGCTTTCTGTGTCACACTGGCAAGGCTGTAAAAGATATGCTGTGCCACACCACGACCAACCCTCGCTTCCACCTCCGAGCCCATCTATCTTCCCACGCTCAAAGTCCGGCCAACTTCAATATTAAGAAAACATCGAAGAAGCGTGACGTACTGGACAACCACTCCGGCATTTTGTTCACTGACTTCATCATCCGGATGTTCTCGGCGCCTTTCACGGGCTTCCATTGCACACTTGAGCAGTCCTATGTCACAGTTCGAAGATGTACGACGAATATGAGTGCGAAACATGCGAGCGAGAATTCGTCAGCCAACATGCTGCAAACCAGCATATGGATGCGCTTAGTCACTGGGCGCCACGGTTTGAATGCGAAACATGCGATCGCGAATTCGATACTCAACGGTCCGCCAACCAGCACACGGACGATAGCAAACACTGGACACCTCAATTCGAATGCGAGACTTGTGATCGGAGGTTCCATAGTCAGAATGCTGCCACTCAGCATATGAACGATAAGGGCCATTGGGCTCCACAGATCAAATGCGAGATATGTGATCGAAGGTTCCATAATCAAAATTCTGCTAATCAGCATATGGATGCCTTAAATCACTGGAAAAGCAAATATTGTGGTGCTTGTGACAGAGGTTTTACGAACGAGAACAACCTCGAGATGGTTAGCTCCTCATGCTGCTCGCAGAGATCGCTTGTTGCTATTTCCACTATTCACTAACACTATTAAGCATCTCAGCTCGAGCATCCACCGCGGGACTCAGGTACAGTGCCATTTTTGCAAGGGGCCTTTCACCTCAGCCAGCGGGCTATCCCACCTTGAATCTGCTTCATGCTCCAGAGCCAACAATCTTAATCGAGAAAAGATTTACCGGGCAATTAGGAACCGCGATTCCGGAGGTATAATAACGATGGAAATCATTGAGTATCCTGAGTTCGAGACTCAGAATATTGCGACAGGTGCCACGTGGAATGGGTTTAGCTATGAATGCTATCTTTGCCATCGAGAATTCGACACTGTTCGACAGCTTAATCAGCATCTGGGCTCGCCAGCTCATAGCCAAAAGCTGTATCATTGTTCAAACGGTAAGTGTGGCAGTGAATTTGTCAGCCTCGCCGCACTTTTCAATCACCTCGAAAGCGAGAGCTGTAATCTTGTGCGTTTTGAGAAGGTCCAACAGAATTTCCATAGTCTTATTACAGGACGACAGAAACTTCTGGGTTTTACATGATTCAGGAATGACGATGTTATGCAAAAGGTAGAGCTTGAGCTCGGAGATATGAATACCCACTCCTTTCACCCTTTCCAATACTCTTTATTGTATGTGACCTATGCCATACTCTCCTGATATATTCATCTTCATTGCCCGTATAGCTTGAGTTCACATATACACCCGGCTGCTTAACCTCATCCTATTCGTAATAAAGACATTGAGCATGTTATTATGTCTTCCTCTCGTCTCTTCTCAGTGGTGTCTCCTCGTTAATTCTTTCCGCCTCTTCTCTTCCTACAGACTCCCCCCCCCCCCCAGCCTCGACATTGCCCACTCTTTCGCCTCGACCCATTATTCTCCGGAATTCATGCGCCTGCGATTTCCGCATCCGTCTATAGCGTACATACATCGCTGGAGAAATCTTCTTAACCAGCCAATGCACAAGTGGTAGTAGCACAGTCGCACTCCAGATCACCATCGGCATTATGGCCTGGAAGCTCGCAAAGGCACTCTGCCGGTCGAGAGACAGCAGACCCGTAATGACCAAAAAATCGTAACCGTCAAAAAGGTCGAAGTCTTCTGTGTGCAGGGAGTTGAATGCGAATATGCCGAACAAGAAGGAGATGAGGTAAAGGACGAAGGAGAACGTATCAGGACAAAGAACAATGTAAGGTGCTATTGCCTACAGTCGAGGTTATCAGTAACTTATGCTCCTTTCATCGGCAGAGTAAGTTACAGTAAGACATGAGGAGTAAAGTTGAGCTTACAACTAGCACAGCACCAAGATCTACGGTGTCTTCACTTGTCCCGGTCATGCAGGGATGTGATAGTGTCGAATTGGCACCGGTTAGCGAAGGTCTTGCAGCTGAGGTGAGGATGGAATTGCCCTAGGGGCGGTAACAAGTGATTGCGATTGCGCAGTAGAAGGTTAAAATGGCGATGATGAACTGGAAGAGGCAAATATCAATCCTGAGACGTCGTTGCAGCGTAGCCGCGCTGGCTCTGAAGCCCTCGTCCTGTGACATTTAATATAACATATGAGCTCGTAAGATGGCCTAAATAGAAAATGCAAAGCTGTACAAAGTAATCGTAACACTTATGACACAGGATATTTGAGGTTGTGCAGATTTAAAGCCTGAAAGGAGATCCTGGACTTTGGGAAAGGCTGCAGCCTCCGCCAAGACCAGCCTAGGTGACGGGCTTGCAACGCCTCCGGCAAACGACGGAAAGCCTTTGCACAGGCTGCACAAATGATCTCGTTCAGAGACATAATAATAACGGACAAACTTAGCCTACGCGTCATCGCTTGTGGCACTGCAATGGATTTTCGCAATCTGAAAGTCACGATAGGACGTTAGGACTCACGCACGTCATGGAGTACGTGGGAGTCTATTGGGGCTTGCTCCTACCGTGTCAGGTGCCCGCTGTGACACCGGCGCTTCCGGGCCTTACCCCGCGTTCAAGAAGAGTACTTTCACCACGATGTTGGTCGTCAGTCCATCTTCGACACCCATGGCGGTGAATCATGATCCGGAAATGATATCGCCGGCAGAGACGTGCCGCAGACTGTCAGATATACAATGGATTACGGTCGATCCGCTGAGAGCCTGGCTCCCCAAGGACCGATCTCATTGATCAAACTCATTCGTATATTGCTTTCGGTCGAAGAAGCAGAGCAAATACAGCGTCAATTTGACCATGAGTGCCGTAAAGACTCGCAAGTGTTGTGGACTGGCATACCACGCGAAAAGGCCCAAGCATGGGCCGACAAGAGGAATCTTCAAACCTTGACAACAGTAATGGGCCCACTGATGGATGAGCGACACTCGTCTTGCTTGAAACCGAAAAAATCGGCCCGTCAATGGACCATCTACGTGAAAGGCGCATCCGCCCTGTTCGCATGCCACATACTAAAGAGCTCAAAAGTTACCGTCCTGTCACCCCCTCCGCCGGAGAAGCTTAATCCAAGTGGATATACGAATTACCAGCTCATCGAGGAACCCATCTTGAAGGGTGTGATCGGTGGCCGCTGTGTGAAGTCTATTCATATGATACATCCAACTGTCAAAGGGGCCGAAGAGTTCAGCTACCAAAGTTGGCCGATCGATAGGACTCAAGAGTGGGCCGAAAAATTCCCATCACCAGAGATAGTGCGGATTCCATGGAGACTTGTCAAGATCTTGCCAGAAATGCAGCACATCAGGGCGATAGTGACCATTGCTGGCAACGACAATTTCGTTGATCCTAGGTCACACCTCCCATCACAAGCTCTTGATTTCGCAACAGTGACTACCCTAGAGGCGGTTTGTGAAGTCAGATTTTACCTGACGCTACATGTTGATCACGTAAATGCTGATTCCCTACAGTGCTCTAAACCTGATGGTTCACATGTCCAGAAAGTGACCTGTGATATCGCGGCGACGAGGCTCACAGAAGAGATTGCAATGAGAAAGAGAAAGGTTGATAAGGAAATAATGACAACCAGTAAGCCAAAGCGCAAGAAAGAGAATGAGGAGAAGGAAAGGAAAGCAAGAGAGGATAAGGCGAAGAGGAAGATGGAAAATATGGAGAAGGAGAAGAAGGCTAAGGAACAAAAGGTAAAGAGAGAGAGGCAAAAGGCACAGCAGAAGATAGAGAACAAGGAGAAGGAAAAGAAAGCACGGGAAGAGAAAGCGAGGAGGAAGATGGAAAGCAAGGAGAAGGAGAAGAAGGCCAAGGAAGACAAATTGAAAAAAGAGAAGATCAGGGCTCAGCGGAAGAAAGAAAACGAAGAAAAGGTAAAAAGAGCAAAGGAAGCTAAAGTGAAGAGGAAGATGGAGAACAGGGAGAAGGAGAAGCGCGCCAGGGAAGAAAAGCTGAGGAGAGACAATGCAAAGGCACAGCAGAAGAAAGAGAATGAGGACAAGCAAACACGTACAACGAAAGACAAAGCGGGGAAAGCAGGCCAAAAACGATAACAAGCAGCATTGAGAATGGAAATTCAAGAAGCAAAGGATTAAAAAGCTGTGGTGAACAAGGCGACAGTATGCCGCTTGAGCTGCATACTACGAAGGAAGTCCGTTATCATTGGTACAGGTTGCATACAGAATTGACTTCCGCGCAGACAGCGGCAAGAAAAAGTTTCTGGAGCCAGTCACCCAGGACCTTGGACTGAGCATTCACTATTCAGTCAGCTTATCGGCCTCATCTGAGCCTCTCTTAGCAGCCGGTCGATATTGTGTACTTACCGTTAGCCGTATGGGTGTTCATTTAATGCTGTACTGCTAGTGTTGAATATTTACAGCTTAGACACCCCAATGAAAGCGACAAATGCAAACGTAGCTGCAGGCACGTGACAGCTGAGTCAGACGCCAAGGCTGACGTTTGTGGGGTATCTCAACGAAGCCTCACTTGTGTGCCCATTGCCATCACGTACTTGAAAACGCTATACAAAAGCTACACATGGCCTTAAGAAAGAGATTTCATCGAGGCGTATTACGTCCCTGTATAGTACACCACAATGGGGTTTTTCGCTCACAAACACGGCTGTAAAGAAAGTCGCGGGAGCAGCTGCAGCCCAGGCGCTTTTTCAATCCTTTCAAGAGTAAGTTAATATGTTCATTTCTGATATACCATGTATAGCGTGAGCAAGCTTACATCTCATAGATTGGCAATTGATGGAGAGTTCTCCGATTTAATGATCGTATGCCCCGGGCGATACTTCCCAACTCATCGGATAGTGTGTTTTGCACATTCGAAGGTCTTTCGAAAAATGTGCATGTCAGGATTTGAGGTAAAGTACGCGGACTTGTTGAGGTTCAGATACCTACTTATCATCAACAGGAGCAAGATACAAGAACCATAAGATTGATAGACGATGATCCTGAAATCGTTGCCAAGATGATTGGATTTATGTATCAGCTCGATTATAACGATAAGTCGTATGAGGAGGATTGGATGCGAGGATCTGTTTTAGGTGTGCTTCTGTTGGTCGAACAGCAGAGTGCTACAAGTGAACAAGAGACTGGGATCAGACCTACGACTGAAGCAGCGGGCGGGTACGACACGCAAAACAATCAGGAGACGCGAACACTATTGCAAGCTTTGCAATGAGCAATTCTAAACGACAAATAATCTGATCAAACACCAGCAAAGTAGACACGCTGACTTGCGGTTTCGGTGCGAAATATGTAGAGAGTGTGTCTACACTAGCCGCGGGAACATAGTGAAGCATTAGAGATTGTATCATAAGACTTCGTAGAGGGCATGACGCTAAGGTTTCGGAGGTACTACACCCGTAGAAGTACTACTTGTTGTTCGAGGGTGTTGTTGGCGAGATGTCGAATATTATTCATACGTAAACGACGAAATCTTAAGGCTTAGATGACCGAGGTCTGTAGACTGGTGTTGTCGCCTTGGAGATCCTGGCGAGAAACATAATCAAGGAAACATTGAAAGGAGCTATGCAGCTTCTCTAAAGGACTAGAACAATTTATGCAACAGATAAGCACCGAGGCTCAAATTAGGGTCTCGTTTCTCTAGAAATGGATTTTTCATAAGATGTCTGGAAGTGTGGGTACATGCAAAATTGCGATGCGTAATGTGTCAAGCTACTTTATTTTGTCATACTGTCCTGTGACGTCCAGATATCCTGTTGTCCAATTGTTCTGTCCCTATGGTGACCAAGTGTCCCGAAGCGGGCGCTTGAGAGATCAACAACAGATTGTTGAATACAGCGACATTGGAGGAAATGTCACGATACCAACATGGTGTTGAGCTATTGGGCTTTGGCATGTGGTCTTGGCTCATGTGATAGCGCGACCCCTTTATCCAAAGGCGTCGCCTACGTTTCTTCCACTTCTTTTTGGTGTACTATGTTTTGTATCTTAACTTGAATACTTCTAGAGGCCCAATGCACGGGTTCTCCTTTCTCAAGCGTCACTGCTGACTTCCCTCGCACGTGAACTTTAACAGGAAACAGGATTTGCACGTAATGGGGCAGCATACTGCATGTAGGCTGGCCCCTGCACGTTTGGCTGCGTGCAACTGTGATTGGTCTGCAAGGTCGAAGCTAGGAAGGTTAGGGTCCTCTGCACGCAGCCAGTCCTCTGCACGCAGCCAGCCCTCTGCACGCAGCCCATCCTGGTGTACGCAGCCAAGCGTGGTGATTGGTCTGAAATTGAAAACCAGGAAAGTAGTTTTGATATGGTCATTGAAAGTAGTGCGGCACAGTACAGCCTACGGGAACAGCTTCCTCTAATAATAGTCTGCCCAACTGAGTACCACACTATATCCAGTTATCGCGACAAATCATAAGTAAGATGAAAATGCTAAGCACTGTGCCGCTTAGTATTCTGTTCGAATATTGCACTATTTGCCTAGGATATAAGCAGGAGTAGATGCTACCCTGGTGTCTTAGGCATGTTACCGTGCTTCATCATAATACAGCTGCTATCTTTAAATCCTATTGGTCCAGTGCTTGTTGTTGGCGCTACTTTAGAGATTTTTCTGATACCAATTACAGTCCTAACTGGTCAGATCGCTTAGATCAAAAAAGAAAGAATGCTCGTCAACGTTACAATTGATCTAAGAAGCTTGGCACATTCGGGAGGAGGTACAAAAATGCGACTGACTTGGCCTTTTGCGCCGTTAGGTTACAGGCGCGTGCTAGAGTCTTAGTCAATCCTCACCAAGAAAGCTCTGTCGCCTAGATACGAAGACCTCCAACCACACACCAGCGGCACTTAAGATTGATCAATGGCATTCTGAAAATTTGGTTGGACGCAAAGAAACCGGTAGAAAGAATTGGGATAACAGCTCTACCTACAAGTCCCCGACTCGCCGCAGTTTCGGCTCTAGATGTAGTTTGTAGAAGCCCTGCGGCCATGTTCGCAGCGACAGAAATCTACTGATCTCTCAACGCCTCGGTCGATGATCAGCAAATCCATTGACAGGTGTATCAGCTAGCGTACTCTGTGAAGGTTCCTAGATCATTAAGCACCTCTCAAGCTACTCGGTCATTAGATCTCGTCAGATCAATCTTGTGAGCGTCTAATACAGAATTGCTGGAGATTGAGCCCTATGTGGGCGACTTTGTTCACCACGCGTAGGAACAAAGCTATTGATGAGGAGCTGTGGACCACTACCTACGACCCCGCCCGGCGTCGATATATGAGACTGGAGTGTACTATACACTTGCGGGCAGTTGGTCTGACGGCCTTCGGCGCCAGTACGTCCATCCTCCACTCGAAGCCGTTCTTCTTTTTTCTTGTTCTTGGCTTTCCCTTCTTCGCGAATCTCTTTGAACTCTGATTCAAATTAGCAGAATGCTATGCAGCTGCATGAAGCTACGCGCGCTTTGTGAGTGTAACGTAGCATCATTGTCATCCATCTAAGTGAGTCTTAAGACGTACCTTCCGCCGTACGCTTCATGCCATGCGAATGTGTCGTGACATGCACGTTCAAATGGCTCAGGGTTCCGTACGCCTTCTCACAGCCGTTCCAACTGCAATTGTATATGCGCTCGATTTCGTCATAGCGCCTGCGTGGGCGTTTATGATGTTGAACGCCTCCATGGGGCACTGGTGGGTAGATATTCGACATCAGGTGGTTTTCCTAACCGTGAAATGAGTAGATAACATCATGTGTAAGCGGGTGCATATGTCATTGCAGGCGTCCTTGGTGCCGATGATGCAGGGTATGGACTGAACCGATGAGGACCAGGCGACCACTGTCCACCGAAATCAAATTGACTACCCCCATGATCACCCATATTTGGGTGAGGTGTATAAGGAGAATACCTCTGATACGGAGGGAAGGTGGGTCTGACTGAGGAACCCATTGATACTCAGTAGTCAGAGTCTCTGTTCTCTGTGTGATGGCTCGGACGGGATGATTCGAACTAAAGCAGTATTTACATGCTGGACGTTGTTCTGAGCTTATCTTCATAGAGAGAGGAAAGAGAGACAGCGTGCCGTAGGGGATTCTATTGCATGTGGCACTTTTAACGTGCCGCAAGGTCGTGCACCGTGTTCCGCCAGAAGCCAGTTAGGAATTAGCTCCAATAACTTGCGGGTAATTTAGGAAGTGTGCATATTCGATCATTGAAAATATCTACGCGTAATGAACAGACTCTACGGGCCATTGATACACGCTACCAGCTGGTCTGTAGTACAGTCCAATCTATTATTCTCGAGACCGTGATCAGACATCCTCCAGGGGCAATGAAGCCCTGTGCCGCTGGCAGCCTGAAGCCTTGCTCTCCCATTCGGCGCTGCGCTATTTCGCCCACAATCACAAGTCGCTCTACTTTTGTGAGATCATGTATTAAAGTTATATCGAGAACCCCTAAGTCCATTGTGTCCGTCTAGTACAATATGTAGCGGCAACTGCCCAAACATCTCGATGAAGCATCCGAGTTTGGAAGCGTTCTGAGGGCCAAATGTGAGCATGGATGGTCACAGCCAGTGTTGTAATAGCGGCAGAGCAGCGTTCACCCAGCTTGCAGCGCTCTCAGGACTTTCGTCCGTTCCTGAGAGTAAACTTGGATGTTTGGCAGTTTGATTCCCCCTTTCTTTGTACCAGGCCGCTTCCGTTTCCGGTTCGGAGATAGGTCGCCGAGGACTGTCCGTGCCCCTCGCAGTTCTGCTCTCTCAAAATCTATCATCGATACTCGTTTCGTGCTCGGATCCCAGAGCATATTTCGAGGCATCGCGTCTCGGTGCAACACGCCAAGCGCGTGTATAGCGTCGATTGACCGACCGGCTTCCGCTATCAGAGCTTCACTGATCTCTTGGGTGGCGTGCCGTGCCAGGCAGGTGCCACTGTAGCCCATTAGCAGGAAATGGACAAGTTCCACAATACCATCATAGTGGTAGGGCTGGACGAGATCAAGACTGCCAAGATAACCGGCACATACTGTCCCTGGATCGATCGTAGATGGTCGTGGACCCTTGCTTCATGTTGCAGATGCTTCTTGAAGTGGGCTGGAGTGGCCTTGGCGACAACAGTGTATCCGTGCGATGACAGTCGGATGCGAAAGAGCACGCCGCGTGCACCGTGTGCTCTCAAGCAGTCCACGTTATAATCGAGGCTCCGGCTGAGTTGCAGAAACTGTGTTGATCGGAAGTGCCGCTCGAACGCAAAGGTCGAGCTGATCAGATCCGCCCATATCTCTTCCTGTTCTTTCCCAAAACCGTTCCACCGTTGTATTCGATCCGGTCAGGTCTTCCGGTCTGCATTGCCGGCGTCACCTTGAGTCGAAAGCGAGGAAGCGGTCTGGACGGTCAGGCCGAGCGACAGGTGGATGTGACAGCTGTGAAGCAGTTCTGGGAGGGTAGTCTGGCGAGTTCGTTGTTCGACATCGTCTCGTGCGCGCTCTGCCTCCTCTTGTGCGCGTTCATCCTCCTCTTGTTCGCGTTCAGCCTCTTCTTATGGGCGCTCTGCTTGCCTTCGTCGTTGCTGTTCCTCTTCGTAGAGCTTCTTGTAGTCTGGAGACTGCTTCATCGCGCGTTACGAGGGCGGCATAGCCACGTTCTGTGACGTAGTTTGGTCAGTGTACGGTCAAAGTCAAATGTTGTCACCAAGTCCCTCTTCCGAAGCTTTGCCGTTTCTGATCAGCACGCTAGCACACGTGCGCTACCTCGAGACCCACCGCGCCACTCTAACGTCCACACGACCAAATTAAGATGGGACCCCCATGTACCTACCTAGCTAGAGCCGACGTTTAAAAGGAAAAAAGAAAAACGGAAGTCGAATCGAACCTCGGAACCACCAGCGGCTGCCTGCAATGGCAGTCGCGTCAACGAACGCGCGCGACGCGTCAAGCACCCCTTCACCAACACCACGGCAAACAAGCAGCCGTACAGTGACAACAACTACACGCGGCATCGAAGCAAACAAAACTCTCGGTACCTCTCTAGGAGCGCCGCGCAAACCCTTGACGTCTGTCCAGTCACGTACAACCGCGTTTGAAGAACATCTCGCACCGCAGAATGGAGGATCAAAGGGAATGGTCGCCAAGTTAGACACGCTGCTGAGGTTGGCCACCCCGGAAGAGAACGCAAGAGTGGCAGATACTCAGAAGACTCAGGAGTATTTTGATCGGAAGCTGGACGAGCTGTTGCGGTTTTGGCACGATAGATTTGAAGAGCGTAAGAGCGGTTGTCGCACGGGCCCTCTTCTAGCGCTCGCTTCTCCCGGAAGCCGCGCCTGAACAAGCGAAAGCATACAGTTGAATCTCCTCGCTGAAGTTTTATGAGGAGCAGCTTCTACAGTTTTTGTTCAAGACAGCAGAGTCACAGGACTCCTCAATAACGTTTTTGGTTTTATATTGCGAATACTCTGCACATCGTACGCGTCTTACGTATGTCCATATCTGGTGCCATACATTTCATCAATACTAATATTAGAGTAACAGGGCTGACTCGATACGTGCTAGAGACCGTATGGTCAATGGCTGTAGATATCCGTGTCTCTCATATCCCGAGATCTATATATTAGACGGTGGTTACAGCTTATTCTTCACTTTGCATCAGGAACGATGTCTTCCACAGTGCTATATAAAGATGGACTCTGAGGAGTATGAAGCAGCCTGTGAAAGGGGTATTGACAAGCTCTGCGATAGCCATAAACTACACTGCGCCTGGGTCTTTAAACCTGGTAAAGCTGGCTTTCAAGACAGTCTGACGAAAGGGGAAAAACCACGAGAGAAGTTTGTTAAGGTCCTGCTCTCGCCTGGGCTCACAGATCTAAGTCAATAGTGCTGCTCGTCCCAAGTTACATAAGCCGTCGAAGCAGACTAGGCGTGTACTTACCTGCCAGATTTTACTATAGACTGACTAGCTGAGACAGTCTACTCACAAAAGCCATGTCTGTTCAAAGACAGTCAAGTATAACCCTAAACTGGAGGTTCTGGCAGACGAGCAGATCTGACATATAACAGAATCGACCAGTACCGCGTACGATATGACAATTGGGGCTGGAGTAGAAGGGCTAAATATAGCACTGGCGACCCGAAATACTGTACAACTATCTCGAGAACTATAGGAGATAGAATATAAATTCTAGACTTGAAAGGAGATCCTTGTTACGACTACTCTTACATCTCTACCACGCATACAATCTCCATGTTCTACCTAGTGCAAGGTTCAGCACATGCAGCTAGCTCGAGCTAGATAAAATTATATGTGCCGACGTCTAGCAAAGCTTCATCGCCAGGCTAGTCGTTCAGTCGGTGGGCTATATAATACGCTTCTTATAACCTATAGGTCGCTGACGTGAGCAGATCCCTCGATTCAAGTAGCCAAGACGTAGGGGCTAGATTCGCACAGCCCGCAGATTCCCCGATGAGGCTTGCGCTGTCTAAAACGGTATATTACACCCTGGGAAGCTCAACTCAAGAAATTCGTAGGCTCTGGCTTTGAATTAGGATTTGAGCACCGCGAAGACAGACCTTGGACTGCAGCTCTCGGGATAGACTGTTCATACGCCAATCTACTGTGCATTGTAATCCTAAGTAAACTGCTTAAATACAGTGGATGTTATCGGTCTCTAAAAGTAAGCCGTCGGTAGTCACAATTCCTTAATTTAGAGATTATAGGCTACGCAGAAGGTTTACGCAGCTAAGATTAAGCGTGAGTATAGCTTAGACCCTTAGCTGCCTATCCCGAGGGTGTCATGTTCAGGCTGATGTTGTGGAATTTATTATCTGGTGTTGAAATTCTACATCTCGTTATACAGGGAATCTCGCGACGTAGGGAGGGACGTTAGTAAGATGAAGGCGCTGATCATCTGGGAGAATGTACTAACAAGGCCAACAGGACCAGAATTACCCCATTCCGATTCGCGTAACGCCAAAACTATTCGAGACTTGCCCCCGTTCCAAGAAGTTGAAATTGGTTCAGAGAAGAGATAGGGTAGCCGATGATGTGATTGTGACAGAGGGATGATAGGCTATGTACAATACAGATCATTCCACGAACAGTACGCGAGTAGTCCGCGTGACGTACATGACATACCATTTGAGGTCCGCATCACCATGAATTTGGGAAACAAATGTATGAGCAGCAAGATCTCCGAGAGATTTCGCACAGCCCGTCATAGCTATAAAGCCCAGGGCATCCGGATCCTATCCTGCCAAGTTGAGGGGCTTGTAAGGCCGTTGTGGCTTATCTTGAGATGTCAAGACAGGAGACCATCAAGCGACTAGACCACCCTCGAAGATTTTCTACTTCATTACTACCAGGAGGTCTTAATCTTCATGCAAGATGTTGGAAATCGTGGTAAGATCGTTCGTTGATTGATTGCCCCTCCTTTCACGTAGAAGTTGGCTTTATTTTATAGACATGATCTCAGGCTCCAAGGCCTCAATCCAATTCTCAAGTCTTATCCGCCGATGTCCAGTATCAGCTTGCTAGCCTGGAATGACTTCTCACACACCCAATCAACATCATTGAGGGGCTACATAGCCTATCCTCGGCCTGCACGCAGTGAAAAGAGACCAGCTGCATCAAGGCACCGTACATTAGATCCTGGCTGCATAAAAATCCCAAATCGCAGGAGATGTCCAGAAACGTGAATTAGAGGCCAGTTCTCTTTTGTTATGCCCTCTCGACAGATACGGCGATTGTAGATATAGGGCAGGGAAAGGTCTAGAAGTACACCTTCGTTCGCAAGATAACGAACGCCAATGCCAGCTGAGATGCGAGAGAGAAGCCGGTACGAGAATCCAGGACGGTGTTTGGATGGAAGACGCAGGCATTGTATCGAAAGGGTCAGAGGAAAGATGTAAATCGTAAAGAAGCAACATCCTTGTCAGTCGCAAGTGTTTCAGGTCCATGCATTCACTCGTCAGCAGCGTACACATGTCGGCTGAGAATCTTGTTCATAGTGCACATTTGTACTCGCTTAGTCTTGAAGACAGCGTGCATACGACCATCACAGCGTATCTGGCGCTTATCACTGGGATCCTGTAGTTCACGCTCTCGGACATATGCCCATATCTGCTTCACAACCTGTGGACTTGAGAGCTGAGTTTCGCCCAAAAGCTCAGAGAGAGGTTGGGAGAGGTTAAGAGGCTTCTGCTGGGCTGTTAGTATTGGTTTATTGTATGTAACCATTTCTATGCGTGTCACTAACATGGAAGCCTCCTGTACGTTTCACCGACTTTTTATCGCCTGAAGCTACATCGCTGTCGTCGTCGCTGTTCACTTTGGCAGCACTCTTTTTCTTGGCCTTTTTTGCAACCGGTTTCGGCTTCTTGCGATCATTTCCTCTTCTAGTGGAGCAGCCTTGGCCCGATTTAGCTCCGCTTGCAGGCGCGCCGCGTATGCTGCATCGTCTTCTTCCTGAGACTGAGATATCCTCTTAATCTTCTTCTTCGGTGGAGGTAACTGCTCCGTTGATGGCGTCGGGTCTTGTTCGTCGCAGTCATGGGGTTTCGAGCGCTTCTTAGGCAGCGGGCTAGGTTGCTTCCTGTTTTCAGTCTTGATGCAATTCGTAGCGGGCGGTGGCACCTCGATGCTTGGGGCGGCTATCCATGGCTTCGTTCCGCTCGTTTTGTTTGTCAAACCGCGCGTATATTAAGGCATTGATCGCTTCCTATGATAGAAGAGCCTGTCGCCAAACTACAGGCATGCCCAGGCGCGTTGCTATACCTTCTGGTCACTTATGTCATATTCGAGCTGAGCCTGGAGCCCTTTCCGAATTCGCTTGGCAGAGATGGTATTTAGATCAGCGCCTTTGAGGATGCTATCAATGATAGTCACATAGGACGCTTGGGCTTCTGGAGGTATTGGGCTACTTGCAAGTCATGATATAGGTGGTGAACGATCAAGGTTGTGTAGAGGGTAAATGCAGGGACGGGTTGGGATTGCGACTCAAGAACGCTCCAATGTAAAGCGCTGGTAAGTTTATGCCCACGAGATGATGATGGTGGGGAGGTATGTAGCAAGCCTTCGTTCGGTGTAGTCGACGTAAGCGGTAGAAGGTATGGTCTATATCGGGGGAACGACCGACCGAACCATGCCCAGTGCCAGAGCTTGGGATTTTGCGGGCTGGCTTCTTTCTTGTATGAGGATGAATCATTGATGGTACTGGCTCCCCTCGATGCGTGTGGTTACTGAGTATATGTGTCCGAGAGAGAAGGCAAGCGGCGAGTCTCATTACGGCAGACACGTTCCGGTGAGGGATCGCATTGGGAGGCCGCTCTTGGCACCACATTGTTGCCAAGAGCGGCTTTACCCTGGCTGAAGAGCGTCCCGATACAACGCAGCTTCTCTTTCTCCCCCTTTAGTCCAATCATGCTTGTAACACGACCATCTTTTGATACTGTTAGGCGGTAGCAATGACCTGTGAAGCTCAACTATCTAAATCATTCGGTGGATGAGATGATGTCAGACATTCACTGAGATTTGATTACGATGTTATGCTTGGTAAGAATACTATAAATTTGGGTTACGAAGCAGAAATCAGCATCGATTGTAGCAATCAACTATGCCGAAGCCATCAATCACAGATTTCAGACTGAAATATTGTATACTTTTGAACCCTAAGTGAACCCTTTCGCCCAGCAGCTCTTCATATAGCTCAAGGGGGGGGTTCCGGTGATAGTAGATGGGGTTAGGGACAAACACCACGATCGCTGACTGCACCCATGGCCGCTGCCAGGGCAAGGTCGACTCTTACTTGATACCGGACATACACGCTGTAGTGATGACCTGACGAGCCTCAAAACCCGAACAGAAAGTAGTCTCACACTATGCCACTACTGTATACGAACTGTATACCGTGATGAAGTTAAGGAGTGGTAAATGCACCGATATCGAACGAAGGGCAGTAGCATCTGAGTAGCCGCACGTCCAAGCCCTCAACGCTGGGCCGTCAAGAGCCCACAAATTACAGGTGATTGAATTGGCCCCATCTCAACCCTTACCGAAAGCTGAGAGGTCTATGCAGTGATACGGATGACACTCTCTTGGCCCCGTAATCCCATCCGCTTATTATAACACAAGTATTATCGGCCCTCATGCGCCATAACCATCGCCAACCCTGCGACGCAGCGAGCATAGTAACTTAGTAGCCAGCCTGATTATGCGTGCTCGCCACTCCTAGTCTTTGCGGTTCACATCAGCACTGGCGAGGCTTACCCCAGGCCGATTGTCGAGATAATTCTTAATCTCCGGTCTTACACCGTGACGGTTCCTGTCTTCAGATCTAGAGGTGAGAAGATAACCAGACCGCAATTGCACTGAGATAGCACTGACCTGACCCTGGACATAGACACATCATTTTCGGAAACATCTCGCCATGGAGGATATAACAGCGTCAAATAAGCTCTGTGGACTGAATTTCGAGGACACGACTCGAGAAACCCACCTGAAAACTGCTCATCAGCAGGATTCTTGCCCTCCTTATCTATCAGAACTTCTTATCACCCTGCTTGGGCATACCGATCGGACGCATAAGCTGCTGGATTTACTCTCTACCAATTTGGCAGAAAGTCAGTCTATGCCCCCTTCTCTCCTACGCCGGGTACAAGTGTGGAAGGAAGCCCTAATTCTTAGTCTCTACGATCAATGGAAGGAAGCGGAGACTCTAATAATAGAGCTGAATGGATATGTAGGACTATACGAGACGTAAGTCGCTCTTATTTGGCTCACATCCCAGCTATGTCATTACAGGTTGAGGATACAAGATAATGTATGCATTAGTGCCTAGCGTCTAGAGACTCGCGACTCATCAAGGGCGGCGGAAATATATCTGGTGCTTGGGCTGGAGCACTGACCCGGGTCATAGGAATTGGTAGCAGATATGATAAAGATCTCTATGTGTCGTTGACCATAAACCTATTCACGAGGTAGATATCTCGTCAATAAAATTACATAGCACCAGAAACGTTCCAAGCCGACCACGGTATAGTATGGGCCGCAATCATACAAGAATCCTTGCCGAAAGGAACAGTGCAATTCCGGACTCGCTCAAGTAGATACGTCATATCATGAAAACCCGCACGAAGACTGCATCCCGATCAATCAGAACTCTTCTCGGAGCCTGACCCACCAGTCGTTTGCGCACTGTACAACAAAAAATGGATGTGGATCCATACACTGAAGGCCTGTGCCGCTTCCGAGCCCGAACACATAACGATCGATCAAGACCGCTTCTGTCTGACCGGTCGCAGCAAGCCACACATGCATCCTTGATACACAACCCCCTCTGAGCACTCACTCCTTGTCAATCTTGCACGTTGGTCTCGTTTATTGTAGAGAGTGTGTTGAGAATGGTGAGAAGGCCATCCAGCCCGCTTAATAGTATTCTTAGAGTCTTAGCACGCTCTTTGTAGCGTTGGACAATCTTGTATAGCGATTTTGTTGATGCGATGGCAGCTGTGGCTATTGCAACTATCGAAGATCCAGAGCGCAAGGCATGCCGTCAAGATCTAAAGCAGTAGCGAGAGTCTCACGGTAGTAATGAACTAGATAGTAGCCGGCAGATAGGGACGAGCGGATTATTAGTCAAGAGACACAGAAGACACAGAAGACACTGACCAAGATACTATCGAGAATTCGTCCATCGGGAAAGACGATGCTTATATAGTCATGATACGATCGAATGTAACCTTGATAAAGGGGCGCCATTCGTGTATGAAGGTCTTTAATGCTGAGAGATCTTCAGTTTCGCTCGCTTTACTGATGACTCTAAGCTTGGTAGTGAAAGTAGCGTAAATAAAGATCGTCCAATCCTTCACAGCTCTGCTACTCTCTGGAAAACTCCAGACAATCTCGCTCCAGATTTCTCTTTCAGGACCATCGATCCGCGCGTGACAATAGTACTTGTAATGTCTCTGGGCAGTTTGCACTGCATCTAGTGTCAAGAGTCTTTTAGCTATTTGCGTCGAGAACTCGGTTTTATCGACGGTGTTTCGAAATTTGTAATCCGTCACTAAGAGTAGGTTGGCGAGAGTCAGCGCTTGATTTAGTAAGCTTTCAGCCCCGAGAAAGTCTGCGGTCGGTATGATTCGGAGAATCTCAAAGTCCTCTCGTGATTGCCAGAATTTGAGTTTTGGAGGAAGGGTAATCCCGTCCACGTAGTGGCCCAGAGCCCATTCCAAGATGATAGACATAGTATTATGATCAACCTAGTGCTATCAGTGAGTCGTACGAGGGAATTGTCGATTTTGGGTACATGGGAGAGCACAAATGGCTCACTAGTCAAGCCTAGGTCATCTAGGAAGTCTCGAAATAAGAGGGCAAAACCAAGACGGTCGGGCGCTACAATTCAAACTGTGTAGTTCTAGCATTTACAGAGCATATTATGAGAACGTACCGACTTCAAAAGACTTTTCATCGCTAGTCAAGATAATACATTTATCCATATTGTAAGTATTTGCGACAAAGCTGGAGGTGATTTATCGGTAGTCGAAGCGGGGAAAAATCTCTCCGTTATCCTATGGGCGGTCAAGTTTTAAGGCGACTCTTGGCATTTCGACTATGGATGCAGGATCCGTCTGTAACAGATCCTCTATAAGAAATTTACTATAAGAAGCTTTTCCTGGGATAACTACTTCAATTCTTTGATTTAGAACCCAAGAGTATGAACAGACCAAGCTGCCGCTCGGCCTCCATCGTCGTTTGTCCTTTCCTTGTGGTGGGAAAATATTTTCTTGACGGGTCAGTCAAGTATTTTTTCTGAAAGTTGTACAGCCGAAGTTAGATCGTATGCTCCGGGTGCATGCTTCAAAATTCCTTGAGAGAATCTCCGCCGTGTAGGTTACAACACAACACGCGCCATCCAAGCTGTCCTTGGATCCACGTTTTCGATATCTGAGATGTTGGAAATCGTGGGAAGAGCGTTCATTGATTGATTGCTCTTCCTTTCGAGGAGAAGTTGGCTTATTTAATAGACATGATCCCAGGTTCTTAGGCCTCAATCCAACTCTCAAGTCTTATCCGCCGATATGCAGTTATCAGCTTGCTTACATGATATAATGTGGTCGAAGATTGATCGGCCAACATCTTCATGCCTTATATTTGGGCTGGTATTCTGACAATTGTGCGCCGCAGCTGGTAACTTCAGACAAATTCAATCCGCCTATTTAGAACAATGGTGCTCTGAGTAGAGTTCATTCATCAATCTTCCAATGTAGTATCTAACAGTACCTCATCTTCGGCACGCAAGTATGCGTACTATTCTACTTGCAATCGATACTTCTCCACAATCTACTACATCATCAATGCAGCGGTCGCGTGGGTAGTAGATCCATCCACTTGCAATTGATGTTTTGTTGCCCCAAATCTAGGAATAATATACAGAATGATCGTACTGTTGTATTTGCTACGCATTCTTCCTCTGCACGAGGGGAGACTACTCCGTTTGCCTCTCCACCGACTCTTCTCCGCCCTCCAATTCCTGGTGCGCTCGCGCTCTCGTTCGGCATATCTTTCATCATCTTTGCCGCTTTGTGTTAGCAGATTTGTCAGAACATTGGTGGCAAGGGAGGAGAAGCTGGTGGTACCCTCAGAGATGTCGTTACATGGCTCGAACGGGGGGTGCTTGGGGGGCATGCCAGGCCTATTCAGAGTTGAATAGCATCAAAACTGGCCTGGATGCTTCCATATTCCCGGGATTGGCGCAAAACGACCGATGCAATGTGTGAGCTGCCGTATGATTGACGGAGTTAGGGGTATGGCTGGAGGTTTTCGTCCTTGAATGTGTGGGATTCCTATTAGGTAATCCCCATTACTCAAATCTTACTCAGCGTTAGGCTAGTATATATAGTATGTAGACAGACTAGATAGGAACGTCAATCAAATTTGCCACGTCAAATCTACCTAAGTTCCCACATCTGGTAGCTGAAGCTGGTTTTTGTCCTCCTAGGAAGGCCGTCACCTCGGCGATGCTTCCTAAGGGGTAGCTATATCTCCCCTTACACAAAGGAACTTGTCAAAAGCATTTGACACTCACGATATCTGAACACCTTCGCCAAAACCAACGACAAAGGAACCTGTAGCCCAACAGGAAAAACACTACCACGAAGGGACACACCACAGTCCCGGAAAAAGAAATTACGGCAACAAACTTTGACGACTACCCGTCCCAATAGTCTCAACGGATAGTGGCATATCACAAGACAAGCAAAGACCAAGGAAACGAAAATTCTTCATTGACGCTCCCCGTACCCGCAATGGACCTCCCAGCCACTTGTCAATATAAGTTGACGACCTAACTCCAACTCGGAAGATAATCACCACCTCAGAACTCCCCTTTCCCTAACAAGTTATACCGAGATGTCTCTTCCCCAGAACCCCGATCGCGACGGCGACGTCCCTATGGACGGAGCAACCGCTCCCCAAAGTACGGGACGCGCCCGTAACGCTCCGTCAATGAATGTTGACGTGCTTACCGCACTTCTCAGTGCTGATCCGGCCACGAGAGACCTCACTGGAGACGCTCGTACGATGGCACTTATTAACATATGTACCAACCGACTCGAGTCTTCCCTACGTGCCTTCGGCCAGTCAACAGTGTTTACCAAGATGGACTTAACCACAGGATTCTGGCAAGTACGTATTAACAATGAAGACGTCCCGAAAACCGCTTTCAACACGGTCTACGGCAAATACGAGTTTAAGGTAATGCCGTTCGGTCTGTCAAGCGCACCTGCCACATTCCAAAAGATGATGAACAGAGTCCTTCAACCTCTATTACACAAATCCGTGGTTGTGTACTTGGACGATATCATTATCTTTTCCGAAACCATGGAAGAACATGTGAGAGTGCTGTCAAAAGTACTTGTCTTACTCCGCGAATATCGTTTGCTTGCCAATCCGGAGAAATTTAGCTTCGGCCAGGCTGAAGTTGACTTCTGCGGACACCACGTCTCGCAAGGACAACTTCGTCCTATGAAAGATAAGTTTCAGGCTATCCGCGAATGGCCGGAACCCACGAACGTTAGCGAAGTTCGACAGTTCCTTGGCCTAGCAAACTACTACCGAAGGTACATTAGGGGATTTACAAGCATCGCAGCACCTTTGACAGACCTTCTCAAAGAAGCAGACCCGCTCATCCGAAAGCAGAAGTACAGGCCCATCAGATGGACGCTGTCAACAGCGTTTGCCTTCAAAACCCTTAAGAATGCCCTATGTTCTGAGCCAGTCCTTGCTCAGCCAGAAGAAACGAAACCCTTCTGCATTGAAACGGACGCAAGCAACTACGCGATCGGCATGGTGATCTGCCAAGAAGATGCCGACAGCCAATCGCGTTTGACGGGAGAAATCTCAATGGCGCCGAGCTCAATTACCCAGTACACGAAAAAGAACTTCTTGCCTTCAAACACGCCCTACGAACTTGGGGATACTTGCTAGGAACGAAGAAGACCACGATCCTCACCGATCACCACAGCCTACAGTTCCTTAAGACCGCCAAGGACAAGGAGGCCGTGTATCCAAGGCAGTAGTACCTAACGCGATCAGTAGGAGGCCAGACTTTCAAGGCGAGATCTCCGCAATGCCGTCAACTAAGGTTGACGAACTTCCTTGCGAGGGTTAAGGGCACCCCTAATCGGATTATCTCCATGCGAAACTGCACCCAATGCAAGGACGAGCATGATGATTGCATTTGGTATGGTCCTTTTTGCCTTTAGAGGCTGAACATGGCTTCGTGCAGGCCGTGCGTAGATCGGGACTGTGGGCTTGCCCTCGTCAACATCCGTTCTCTGTCTTTTCTTCGGTCGACGATGGTCTAAGGGGTTCTCGGGAACAGGGAGTGGAGATTTTGTACTGGCCAGAGGGTTCATTCTGTCGATGAATACGTCCACTTGTTTCTTCAGCCGCCCTAAGAGGGGAACGAGGTTGGGGCGTGCATTAAGACTGCGCGGTGCAGGTGTTCGGAATGTATGACACCTCATCATCCCTTAGGAGATAGACAGGGGCGCAACATGTGCACTGTGCAGCGTCTTGAGCGCCCTTCCACATTACGGCTATTTTTAGTACCAGGAAGAAACATGGGCCGGACCACAACCAGTGCAGTGTATTTATGTCTGCTATCATTATGAGACACGAACGATCCTGCGAACAACAGTATCGCCCTGAAAGATGCTGCGGAAAGCAACAGACATCGAGCGCATCATCTCCGAGATAGACTCCTGTCGAGAACAGCTGCATACGACGACCCTAGAGAGGCTGGTAGAGGAAAACATGAACTTGGCGCAGCAGATCCGCATGTATCGTACGTATTGCGACTCGATCCAGCGAGCATCAGACATTGCAGTAGCTAGCATGGAACGATTGCAGAACGCTCACAGCTACTGCGGAGAACGGACTCGAATTCCTCGGCGTGAATCCATTAGATTTAGCTGGATATAAATAAAAATCCATGTTACTGCCTGCCTTTAGTAAGTGCTAAAATGGAGAAGCAGCTTAACCAGACAGAAGACTAACCAAGGCGAGAAAAGAATACATGTGGTGTCAGATCGTTGTTAGCAGGCATGATCATGGGAAGTGAGCATTCTTTCCATGCCAATGGACTCAACTTTTTATTAGACTGCCAAATATTACTAAAAGATTGACTAAAAGATAATCCCTTACGGAATTAAACTTGTAGCATAGAAAATTTACCTTAAAAGTATCGAAACTCATATGCTGAGCCATGCCCTTACTGAGCCATGCCCTTACTGAGCCATGCCCTTACTGAGCCATGATCTTACCGAGGCGTAGTCTTAGTTTACTAAAAATAGCCAACGAAGCAGTCTCTATCCAGCCTGGTCGGTCTATGTCGAATCCTCACTTTCGGTTGGAATGATACTACTTTTAGATTGCGCGATTGTATCTAAGCAATCGTCGTGCTGAGCTTTGAAGTAGGTTGAACATATAACCACACTCTTCTCGATACCAGTCCGCAAGCATGTGTCCTGTCGTCTGGATCTCCCCAACAACTCCTTCTCGTCGTGGGAGTAAGTGGAGAAGTTGTTTCGAGAGTCTTCGGTCCCACATATTTGGTCGTCACAGGCCTGCCGACCACGACAGCTGCGAATCGCTCCTAGAGCCACCAACATTTGAGACTGCGAGCATCGCCCGCCAATACAACAGAGCTCTCAAGGTAGACACCCGGATCAATCGCAAGGCTGTGGCAGATCAAGATGAAGAACACGGTATGGGCAGACACTATCAAATATGAGGAGAGCTTCAAAAGTGAGGTCACTCTGACCGCCTTGCACTCTTTCACGCTGCGATAAGAACGGGGAGCATCAGTATGGTGTAGACAGAGTACATTTTGCTCACACAGGTATCCTGTTCGAGCTAACACACATTCTTTTGAAGCTTGACATTAGAGGCCGAGTTATACACGTGTGACTTGTCGATACATGATACTATTCCTCATCGTATGCTCAGGAGCCTCCATACTTAGACACACGTCATAATGACTGTGTTCTTCAGAGGTCTGTCTCTTGATGGAAGAGAGCGAGCCTATTGACCTGGCGTTTTCGCTGGGCCACTTGGCCTCGCGGGTGATTCTGCAAGAGCTTTTGCGTGACATACGATCCACGTAATGAACCAGTCTTGGCACATTGAATGAATAGCACACCCTAGACGTACATTTGCCACAACGAGGATAGCTCTACAAAAATCCACCAAGTGTGAGCGACGTAGGTCGAGAAGTAGGTTTTGACCTAAGGCGTGGCGGCTCCGGCAAAAACGACTTGGCCATTTTTGCTATAGCCCGACTCTTCCTCCTAATCATAACCTTCTCGTTGCTAAGTCGAGGTGGGGTTGCAAAGCTGGCTCTCGCGAGCTTGGTGCCGGCGCTGGCTGTCTCCAGGTCTTCCAGGAGGACATTTCTTGCAGTTGGGCGCAGAAGCTAGATATGTTGCATTAGTCGACTCTATTAGATTAAGAACGCTCAAACACGACTTACCAAGGTCTCTAAGTCTGCCGGAGGAAAGTCTCTCCGCGAGCGGTAGCTATAGAGCTCTTTAGTGGTTGGGCTCATCACGAACAGCGCTACGTCGCTACCAAGTTTGGCATACGCGTGGACTTTGCTTTCCAGGCCATGAAGTCTTCTTCTTAGCTGCTTTTTGGGGTTCTTCACGTCTTTCAGGGCCATGTTTGCATCTGTTACCCGGCTCGAAGTGGGCAGCGTTCGCTTTTTAGTCCAAGGGGACGTCTAAATATATCGACTGCGGTCCTAATATCGGCCTGTAAGGTACTGCTTCGCCCCCCGCCCCGCCGCTCTTTATCCTGCGCATGAGGTAGCCCTCGCTCTAAAAATAGTATAGATATGTACAGCCCAACGTTACTCTTCCTTATAAAATTGATAGAAGCAACACCAACCACTCCGTATGGGATGTTCTAACATGCCGCAAGATGTCTCAATACTGTTCGGCCCGCTCTTTCTATGTTCTGTGTTCGATTGTATGGTATATTCTTCTCTATTTCTCTTACTGCTTCTCCAGTGTGGAATGGCTCTCATCCTTCGATTCCGACACGCAGCGACCAGTCAGCTGAAAAAGGTGCAGCCAATGCTTAATATGTCACTTAATATTATTACACCTGTGAAGACACGATGGAATAGCCATATCTCCGCGATTAAGAGAGCAATTGAGCTTAGAGAAGCCCTCCACCAATTCTCCCAGTACTATATTACCCAGGTTGTACAACGTGAGAGAGCAAAAGAGGTGGAGATGAAGCGTAAGGAAGCTACGCGCGTTAGGATAGCCCGTGAGAGAAACAAGTACACTCAATCAAGCTACCAACCTGGTGGTTCAAGGAAGCGTTCAAGACGCGCGCTCGAGACTTAGGCTGCTGATGAAGATGAGGTGATGACAATTGAGTCTATAACTCCACTAGTCAAGACTCATACGAAGAGAGTCAATACTCGGAATCAGGAGCCTCTATTTATCCAGACTAGTAACCTTACTAACTACGACAAGGACGTCATAGGATAATATCTCGAGTTACTTCTACCACTCCGAGTTACTACTCGTCGCCTAGAGGGTCGTAAGCCTAATAGTAAGTTCGGGGCTATCTAGCAAGTTATCCCTATTATTACCTATCTGATGGAGCACTTTGAGAGGCTCAAAATACGGCATATGGTACCTAATTCGGTAAATGAAGACGAGATAACAGCGGAGACGCTCGCTGACGGTGATCACATGATTATTACTATCAATAATGGTTGGTCAAAGATGAACAAATACTTCATCGCACTCAACGAGTCTCCTGCGTACTACGCCGCTATAAACCTTCATCCAAACCTTAAAACGTTCTGTCGAAGCGCGTGGGACGACTACGAGGACTCCGAGTCTATCTTCAGGCAATACTAGTAGTAGCACAAGAAACAGATAGGCGAAGAGATGTCTATACAGACTTCGACGACGACGAATACAATATCAAGAGTGGTATATCCCGACTCTACTACCACGGATATCGATAGTTTCATTTCTTAGCACTCTGAACTACCAGAAGAAGTACAATATAAAGTCATTAAGGATGAGCTTATCCGCTAGCGACGTGAACCTCCCGTCGGCCACGATAGCAAATAGGCTAACGCGCCAATAGCCTTCTGGATAGCTCGTTAGGATGACTATCCTTAACTTAGTTAACTAGCGATAGACGTCTTGAGTATCCCAGCCTTAAGTTACGAGTGTGAGCGTGCTTTTAGTAAGGCTAGAGATATAATTACTACTCGCCGAGCAAAGCTTCATCCTATAATAGTTCGGCTAGCACTCTGCTTAAAGTCGTGGGTAGGTAAAGGACTTATTAATTTATAGTCTACCTGAGTCATAAGGCCAATAATGTAAAAGTCACGGATTTGGGCTATTTCCTCGGATTTTGACTCAAAGTCGTATATGAGCGACTATATATACCATTCTAATAGACATATTCATCTCTCGGTCTCCCTATCTCCTTCCTATTCGGGTAATTATTATACACTTAACTTAATTTAACACAAGCAATCTCAATCCCTTGGCGTAGATTCCAAGCTCAATCCGTACTTTTAGGGTGACTAATCATACAATCCTAATCTAGGACCTCAGATTGTATCCGATTGTAGATGGTCATGTCTGTGGGTGGGCTTGGCTGCGATACGTTTGCCCTGGAAGACAACCAAGGAGCAGATACCTTTCAATCCGGCTCCATGACTTTCGGAATGAAGAACACGTTAGACGTCCCTCAGAGCTTCTCTGTGCCGGATGGTGGTCGCTGCGGCCCTGGTACTGGAGCCAAATGTAGTCCGGGCTTCTGCTGCTCCAGCGAGGGCTGGTGGTGTGTACGACGCCGTTTTTAATGCTCTAGAGAACTAACTCAAGTTCTAGTGGCGACACTCCCGAGCACTGTGGCTATGGTAGATGCAATCCTCCATATAGCGGCTCCGACAGCTGCCAAGGTCCTGACCTCTGGAAATCCTGGAAAGCCGCGCTCGCGGATCCTATAGACGACAGTCATGCTGGTGGATACACCTACTTTGATCCGACTGATGCTCTATTCTGGACGTGGGACCCAATAAAGTATGTGCAGCTAAAGATAGATCTCATAGTAAAAGACAAATGCTTAGGTGGCGCGATGGCGTGGAGTTTTGGAGAAGAGAATGCAAGTCTACCGGACCATATCTCGGCCCTAAGCACGGGAATTCAAACCATCGATCTAACAGGCTGCAAACGACTGACGATCGCCTTCCCCGTCGAAAGAGTCCCCGCCAGATGGTGGAATCGTAAACTTGGTGGTTACCCTAACAGCAGATTTTACGCCGCCTCCTGTAGTCACGATCGTAACTTTGCATCGTTGGGCCCTGATTCCCCCAGACATTATTGAAAGTCACATGGAATAGAAATGACGTGTTTTGATAGCTAGATCTTGGCGTGTGCGGAGCAAGCTACTCATAGGCCCATCAGAAGCGGCTTGCAGCTAATACATGCGGATGCTCTCGAATGAGAAAACCCCGCAGATTCGCGGTACTTGTCTGCAGTATTCTATCCTCGTATCTGTATCCAGTCAAAAATCAGGCAGTTACTGACAAGGACCCTCACCGCTATTGTTGGTTCCTATTACGAATTCCATGAACTATATATGTTGCCTGCTGACTTTAGTATGAACATTGTCCAAGCCATATCCCAAACTACAATTTTTGTTCTTGGAGGTTGTCTAGCATAGATCATTGGCTACGACAAATAGCTCTAATCAATCAATTATCGGCACTTTGATACATTCTTCGAACTTTTGCTACTCAAGAGCATTCCTATTAATGTGGAGTGGTTTTGGTCAGTTGGATCTCAAGAAGTGTGATCTCTTTCGCTCACAGGGATATCTCGAAGCCTTGTCCATCGACGCTCTCCATTTTTTAACTCTATTATGCTTCAATCACGCGACAATACCTCCGACTCAGCAAAGATAGGCGTCATAATTACTTTCAGTCTTGTCTTCGGCATACTGATTTTGGTGTTATGCTGCGTATCTCAAAAATCTAAAAATGTGTACCACTCGGATGTTGAAAGCATCTCAATCATTCCGATGAGGAGACTCCGTATAATTCGCGGCGCAGCTGGCGCTGATGGGGCCCCTGGTCCTCCAGGACCTCAGGCTAGACCTGGCACATGTGGTCCACAAGGGATACCTGGACCTCAGGGAGTACCCGGACCTAATGGAATGCCTGGACCTCAAGGAATGCTTGGACCTCAGGGGGTACCCGGAGCTCAAGGGATATCTGGGCGTCAAGGACCAGCTGGCGAGCGTGGTGAAACGGGATCGCCAGGACGTGACGGCTTAGCAGGTAGGTCCGGGTCGCCCGGTCTAGAGGGTCAAAGGGGTAGAGATGGCAGAGATGGCAAAGACGGTAGAGATGGTAGAGATGGAAGGGATGGCATACCTGGTGCACAAGATGAACAGGGACCCCAGGGTACACAGGGACTTCCAGGAGAGCCAACTTCTCCTCCTCAAGTTCCTGCTTAGATCCGCAGATTGGGACGCGTATTGGGCGGGGTCAACAGAGCGTTAATGTAATTTTGACAGGCTAAGTTGCGAGCAGGCTGCATGTAGAGTACCACAAATGACGAAGACACCTGTATATGCGGTTATGCAGTTGCCTCACTTCCAAATCTCAAGCGCCGTGGGGAAATGCCCACCTTGACGGGAAATGATGCTACCTAATCATGCATCAAAGAGATGACGTGGCATCTGACAGTACGTCAATTCAATTGTCTGGGCGAAGAGAACAATAGATCACCTTACAAGCGAACATCCGCGCCATTTCCGTCGATCTTGAAATCGTATATTGTTGTTCGTCAAATTGCAGGGCGAGCGCATGATAGTGGATTGGGTTTGATAAAGATTTAAGCTTGATCTAGTTCATATCCTGTACCATATCAATGGCTCCAGAGACTATAGCGGTGTGGGAGATGGATCACAGCCGTTCTTGAGCTCGACGAGGCCGAGAGGACCAGTGATACTTGATGTTGGCCTTCAATGACGAGGAGTTCCTCCACTTGCTCATCCACATCCCACACGGTTTGTGCCCCCACTTTCGATGATAGGCGCCTTTGCCTTCACACGAAGAACAGTAAACCTGCTACTGCTTGATGTGCCCATGTGACAGGTATGCATCCACATTCAGCCCAAGCTATGTTCCCGAGCCTATTCGCCACAGAATCACAGCATCTCGCATCCGCCCCTGATCCTTACCATCTCTTGAACCAAATTTTGTACGTAATGGCAATACGATGCTCACAACCTCGGATACATGGAAGAATGGAGTGCAGATGAACATTGCCGCCAGCGAAGGTTGGAGGTGGAAGCTCTCATCTTGCATTTTCTCAGTGGTCGCATTATTTGGAAAGCCGTCATGGGCGAAGCATCGATAAGAAAGTGAGGAGGACGTCGTATTTGCTGGCAAAGAGTTGTCGATCATATTCGTCAGAGGATGGCCTGTAATTATTCATCAGGCTGAGCTGAAAGAGGTGTTAAGACGTGCACTGCCAAGAGGAAAGACGGGAAATATGGTTGCTAGCGACACATCTCAACAGACTGCACTGAGTAAACATCGCAGCTGCTGATTGGTGGTTACCAGTTCCGTGCAGGTTGTAGTAAGCTAAGCTGTGGTAGATTTAAAGAGGTGGGCTGGCAATGTAAGGGACCAGCTGAGGTGGAGTAAGGCAATGGTGAAGTAGCCTTGCGTAGGTACCTTACCATGTTTAATGGGACACGTAAGCATCTCAAGAATATAAGCGGAGGCGATGGACCGCACTCGCAGACAAATTATGCTTATAAAATATAGAATTCTTCTGATAAGGTAGAGGAAAGAGAGCCTTTGCGGGACGATTGTCTCATGTCTTTCTTTGTAAGGGAACGACTGGCCGTGCCGATGCGCTGTATCTTCTGACTGCAGGCTCTAGCGCGTGCAAATAATGGACCTCCCGCTCCCCCGCTCCCCCGCTGCCTCGATATCACGTACATGAATGGTCTTAACTCTGCATCAGCTGGATGGAAGGAGGCGCTTCCTAATTGATCGCGTAAATAGGCCCTTTATTCTACTGAAAGTCAATATCTGTTTTCCAGCCAGTCCTCATAACCCTTTGGCAGTCTCCTCCTGTGACGTCTTGGCCACCTTTCTACATCCCACCACTGTGATTTACTGGAAAGAAATTCGCTATTCGACAAAAGTGAGAAGGTACTTTGCGAGTCTACAATATAACAGAACAAAAAAGGGCGATGACATTTCCCAATAATTATTCATATGATCACCAAATTCCCCCAGTTTTAACTGATCCGCGATGCATTGCTCCAGTCAAAGGGCCGAAGCGTTGTGGCGGCAATATCAGCACGAATGATCTTGAAGAAAGCCAGAAGCTAGGCAAAGTGATCGAGACTATGGGTCAGGATAAGAGAAAATCCGTTCTGAAAGATATCATTCTGCTTCATGTTTGTAAAAACACCCATCGCCAGAAACTTGAAGAAGAGAGCGAATGTTTGGGCAGACTCGTACAGAAATACGATGCGTCACTCCTACCAGAACTTTCAGGCCCAAAGTCGCTCATCAAAGAATCTATCGTAACCGATCCTCAACTATTTATACCACGGTTCGGTCCATGTTCGTCAGATCTATCAAATACGGTCAAAGAAGTTCTTCGGAAGCAGATAAATCCAAATCAGGCTAAGTCAGGAACGGTCTATGTGTTTGCTTGCCCATCTGCTCCGGGATATGTGAAGATCGGATATGTCAAAGAATCTATAAAGAAAAGAATGGCAAAGTGGAATAAATGCCATCCTCAGGCTAGCCTACTGTATGAAGAAGCTTTCGCATTCCCAGAGCGTATGGAGAAGTTGATCCATCTCGAGCTGGCTTCTCAAAGACGTTGTCTCCTAGGATGCAAATCGTGCGGAAAAGATCATATCGAATGGTTTCAAGTATCAATCGAGGAGGTTCGTCGGTTGATTCAAGACTGGAAGTTGATCACACAAGAATCTGAACTGTACAGTCGTGATGGGCGCTTGTCGAGCTATTGGATCGAAAGGCTTGCGGTTAGTGGTAAGTTTATAACTGCCAAAGGACTTTTGCGCGTTTCAAAAATAGATTTGATGACGTCGAACCCTGTGCTGGCCTATTTTGAAGACTCTGCCATCTTCGATACCTGGCAAAGTCCTGACTCGAGGAAGAATGAAGATATCTTGGCAGAATCATTCGCGAAGCTGGGACTTGCAGGCTAACAGGCAGCCCAGTGGAGTAGAGAGGGGTGCGATCAAGATATGCAACCCCGTGATTCAGGAAAAGTTGCTGAAAGGGATTGTGATGATCAGACCAGATATGTGAGATGCGTAGTGGTGTGGCGCGAAGTGGTCTGCGCGTTGACGATGAAATATGTAGTTAACAGTCGTTTGTACGTATAACATGGAACTAAAGGGCTGATCCTTTCTGAGATGTCACTCAGCAACTTCGAATGGCACTTGCTGAGGAGTCCCCTACTGAGGAAAGACCATGCGATGGCGATATACACAGTAAGATCGGCGAGAGTATGAGCGTCAGGGTGATGCGTCTCTTAAAATCCACTGGAAAGCTCGCTTAGCCGATTTCAGAAGAAGAGGGCTCGAGCAATATACTAGATAAAGGAATGTAGAGCTTGCCACCGTCTTCGATAGACTTTTAACAATCCCCGGTCTGTGGCCTGGGATGAGATTAAGCGTTATCCTAGATCTTATTAGCATGAAATGTGATGAAGTGAGGTTTCCAATGGAACCACCAGACGTGATCATATACAATCCGTTGGCAGCGCACAAACGGCCACAGGCAACGTGATTGATGAGGTTCAAAACACGGCCGGTAATATCATTGACAAAGCAAAAAACCCGACCAACATCGCTTTACCACGGAATATCACCATTGGCATTCAGAGCTACTGTGTCAACTTAGACAATAATACGACTTGTCGAGATCTTCCCCTGGACTTGTCCTCTCTACTACCCGCGAACACACTCCATGTCCTCGAGTCTGTTATGCCAGGCTTTTCATCACTAGCCGAGAAGCTAAATCGGTTTACAGTCCCGATCTTCTTGTACATACTCATTGCCGGGATCATGTGCTCATTCAGTCTCTGGCTGGCTTGTATTGTTTTCATATTCCAAGGCACTTTGATCTATGTCCCAGGTCTAGACTCGAAGAAGGTCAGAGGGGGGATGGCGCTCCTTTTCAGTTTGCTTTGCCTTATGATCTTCGCGGTGATACTCGGCTTTTTATCGAAGCTTGTTAGCATTTCGGATTTGCTCCCGTCATGGATTGACTTGAGGTACGGTAGTTTGAAGGATTTAAGCATTGGCGCACTCATACCGGTAATTTTCACGGTAATGACAAGTACAGCGATTCTTCGTTGGGGCTGAGGAATTTTCCCCACTTGTGACCCCAAACCCACTGCTACCTCCATAGGATAACCAAGGACCAGTTTGAGAGGAATGCTCACCACACTTCCGCGTTTGCCGGGGCAGCAAAGCGCAAAAGTCATTCACGTATTTGCCTCGTAGCCTAGCAATGTTCAGATCGGGGGAAGGATCGTCATAATCATCCGAGTCCAAGGACGTCGTACGCATACGCATAGGCAGCTTCCTTGCGAGGGTTAATGACACCCCTAATCGGTTTATCTTCATGCAGAACTGCACTCAATGCAATGATTGCATCTGTTATGGTCCCTGCAGCCTTTGGTGGCCGAACATGGCTTTGTGCAGGCCGTGCGTAGATCAGGACGGCTGTGGGCTTGCCCTCGTCAACATTCGTTCTCTGTCTTTTCTTCGGTCGATGATGATATAAGGGGTTCTAAGGAATAGGTAGTGGAGGTTTTGTATTGGCGGAATATCCGGATGCCTTTGGGCTTTATATCTATGACGGACTGTGCGACATCTCTCGGAGATCTTGCTGCTCATACATTTGTTTCCCAAATTCATGGTGATGCTGACCTCGAATGGTATGTCATGTACGTCACGCGGACTACTCGCGTACTGTTGTGGAATGATCTGTATTGTACATAGCCTATCATCCCTCTGTCGCAATCACATCATCGGCTACCCTATCTCTTCTCTGAACCAATTTCAACTTCTTGGAACGGGGGCAAGTCTCGAATGGTTTTGGCGTTACGCGAATCGGAATGGGGTAGTTCTGGTCCTGTTGGCCTTGTTAGTACATTCTCCCAGATGGTCAGCGCCTTCATCTTACTAGCATCTTCAGATCTGTCAGCCAAGAGACACCGTCCTCGGAGTCACATATATAAATCTTTTGACCGCGCCTTATGACGATGAAGATATCTGCGCCATAGCCTTGCGGAACTTTTCATTGACCAATTTTTGGCCCATGGCTACGAGTCAGGTAGGGCTATTTCACATAAAGTATCAAGTTGCGAAGTATACCCCAGGTAAAGAGCTCATACGAAGTGACTTACGGTAATGTATGCTCAGTCACTAAGGCTTTACTGAGCCGCAGACTTTACTGAGCCGTCACACTTTACTGAGCCGTCACACTTTACTGAGCCGTCACACTTTACTGAGCCACTACAATATTCAACGCTAATATCGTTACGATTGAAACTGAGCCGTGAGAGATTCTGTCCTGGTGACTAGTCGCCAGCTGATCATGAAACCACATCGGCTTCCACCTGCCCTTTCCAGCGAAGAATTTCAGAAGTGGACTTGCCGAGGCTTCATATTGAAGTCCTGCCCCAAAGTAGACTGGCCTTTGGACTGTCGACAAGCCTTACCAAATCTGCGACTCGGTACTCATACTTGATAACGAGGAAGTCCAGAGTATGGACAGCCCAGATCTTTTGGCGTTTACAGACAGCTTGCAGAAATCAAGTGCATCGCAAGACGCGCACAGATTCAACACGGCTTGGCTGCAATGGCAGGCGTTCATTAATGATGTTCGAAAAGTCAAGGTTATCACAAGTGTGTTGAAGCATTAGTTGGAAAGGACGAGCACTCGAAAGAAGATGGTAACAGTCAAGTACCAGTTCAATATGGGCTACTATCTTCTCGCAAGAACTGGAGTCACCTGCGGCGAAGCCCAGCCCCCATTCGTCCTTCTCACTGTACCTGGCGGGCATATGATCAATTTGTCCCAGGTCTTTGGACTGACTTAAGATATCCTCGGGCGCAACGAGTATATCGAAGTCGGCCAGTATACCAGAAGCGCTCTCGCTCCCATTGCAACTCTTCTCTGAACTCGAGACTCTCAGACAACCAGACTTAACAGGTTGAGGGTGCGAGATTGGCGGAAAGTCGACTCCCTTTTCCGAACGGATTAGCCCCATACTGGATAGGTAGGGATACACTTCTAGGCATACCGACAGTGAAAGCCCCTTAAGTATAGTAGAAAAGCAGCTATAAATAGAAGAGGCACGGAGTGAAAGTGACAAGATCCGGTCCGAGATCCGAAGCGGGCCGTCATTACAGCTGATCTCTTTACATTTCATTTCTAGTTAGTACTCTCGATACAGCATTGAACAGACTTTTGTGCGTGTGCGAGATAGACAGATCGTCCGACACCCGAGATTCCGTTACCGGTCGTGCAAAGGAAGTCCTCAGCCGTCTGCTTGATCCTAGTATACGCCTGGATCCCCGAAACTGGGCCAAGTTTGCTAAATATAGCATCATACTGTATTGCACCCGGACGCCTTTGAAATCGTAATCTTTTTTTGGTAGCACATCGTTAGCATAGCCCATGAAACATGTTTGATGATACACAGGGATGATTCTAAGCAATGTATAGTATAAAACCTGTTTGGTCAAGCTAGAGGGCTGCTTGGGAGATACTTCGTACAACGATGGATGACCAGTCTTGCCGTCCAAATATGAGTATCTACAGCATCACGCCTCCAGACAGCGAAGTTGCGCTCTGTGCTGGTGGCCCTGACAACCTTAATGCCACTTGGGAGAATTGGACCTTTCCTTCGAGCTCTCCACCGGCGATCTTATATCGAAACAACCTAGGGTCTGGACACATGACAGCTGATTCCTCCGACTTGTTCGCTGACGTCAATGAATACTCCTTTGAGCCGGACTTGAATCTTCTGAGGGCACAATGTCAATCTCCGTGGCCAATCGAGTTCCAACAAGAAAACTGGGAGTCGCTGCAGGAGACGACCGCAACATGGAACACCACGTCAGAAGATATCTCTTGGAGAGAATGTGAGCCTCGGGTCGTCCAGACAGACCCATATCATGGACTCCCTGAGCAGGTAGCATTGCTCGAGCTTCGTATGACCCAGGAAGAGTATTGGACAGATCAGCTCCAGCTCTGTTCTACTCGGCTGGATGCTCGAGCATTTGACTTGGAAAAGAAGTCAGGTTCCTATCAAGGCAGGATTGACTGCCTGGAGGAGAAAGTAATTGCACTAGAGGGAAGCAGAGAGTTGCTACAGCAAAGCAACGCACAACTCGAAAAGCAGATGAATTCTGCATCAAAGCAGATTGACCGGCTCACGGAGCAGAACACGGCGCTCCGGTGGTAAGTTGACTGTGCTCTACCTGTCCCCGCATGAGGTCTCATGGGCTGATGGTACACGAAGGGATCTCGATAGCGTAAAAACGTATCTCGAGCAGTTCCAGGACTGGTCCTTTGAACTCAAAAACTCTGTCGACTCGATCGCGAGCAGTTGCAAGCAGCAAGAGGACGACGGTTCGGAACGGAGACTAATAGCTCTGCGACCAAGAAGCGAGACAGCATCGGTTTAACCTCGGGCTTATCTGAGACTGTCGGTGATGGCATTCATAGTTATCTACAGACAGGTCCCTATCGTAATTATCTGAGAGCTGTATAGCTGCATAATATAGTTCAGCCTAAGATAGCCTGTTGCATTGTGCTTTGACGCCTTATGTATCCGAATTCGACGTAGGTTTCCGAATTCAGCTAGGTCTCGTGCCCATCCAGAAACCGCTTCATCGGCAACGTTAACTAAGTGAACGTCAAGTCATGATATAGGACGTCCGACTAGGAGCTTATACGTGTTTCAGCTCGATATGAGCAACTTCAATATTATTTGTTTCATATGCCAATTATCTCATGATCAAATTGTAAATTTATCGATATATGACATAGCTAACGCAGATCTTATATTACCTTCGAAAGAAATCAATGCTCAGACAGAGTGAAACTCCACACAGCAGTAGGGACAGTGATGTTGACAAGTCATGCCCGGTACTTGTTACGTGGACAGGATCGCCTAGCATTACTGTTGGGAAAGCCGTGCCCCCGACAAAAGACCCTGTTCCAGTGCCCCAAAGAACACTCTGCGTCGAGTTTGGGTATGGATATGGAACTTTGTTTGACAAGGGTGGCGCAGGTGAGAGTGGAGAGAAGCGAGCGACATCAGAAGTGTCGAGGACAGAGCTTGGCATCAATGGGTCATCGATCTGTGAGCTTCCGTCCTCTGCTCCTCTCCAAGTGGTTTGACGAAGCTCCGATGACGATGACGTCAGGGTTGGCAAATTTTTCAGAAGTGGACAACCCAGATCTTTTGGCGTTTATAGACAGTCAAGGTTATCACAAGTGTGTTCAAGCATTGGGTGGAAAGGACGAGTACTCGAAAGAAGATGGCAACAGCTAAGTACCAGTTCAATACGGGCTACTATCTTCTCGCCGTTATGACTGCGTCATCACAAGCTCACATTCGTATTTATCTTTGTACCTGGCGGGCATATGATCAAACGTTTCTCTTTCTAGTCACCATGCCTGTTATATGTAGGACTCCTGTTACATCTCTATAACTTACATTTCATCGCAGCCAGCCTAGAGACTTGCCTCGGAGTGAGAGCAATGAATGGGAACACGGACTAAATTAAGCTGATCAGACTACATGTACATTGCTCAGGTCTTACTTAGCTAGACTAGACAGGACTGTCAATCAACTTTGTCACGCTTTACTCTACCGAAGTTCCCAGATTGAGAGGGCGCAGGCTCCACGTGCCTAACGTTGCGTGGCATTTCGCTGATAAACTGCATTATACCTTGCAGTGATGAGGGCGCGCAGGAAGCTCTCTGCATATCCACGTACTCTGGTAGGAGGCTCAGCAAGTTCTTGGCAGCGTCAATTCCGTAGCGGCTTAGTCGTTGGTAGCTTCGCCCCTCAGGCATGTTAGGAATAAATGAAAACCCCCTTCCATAAGAAATTATATTCTCTTTGATAACTCTAGAATTAAGACTCCAGAAAGCTTTCTAACTGTATCTAAAAGTATATTTAGATATTATTAAGAAAACTTCCAATAAGAAGATCGTCATCGGCGCAGCCCTCACCGCCCTCGGTGCCGCCAACATCAGCCACGTCACCGTTGCCTTCCTCGGCGCCCTGAGCACCGTCATCGCAGGCCTGGTCACCTATCTGCGCTCTCGCGGCCAGTCAATGCGCGCTCGCATGTTCCGCGACGACCTCGAGCGCGTCGTAGATGAGATAGAAAACAGCGAAATCATGTGGCTGGGCATACAGAAGGGTGTACATGGCTACGACGAGATCGACGTCGACGAGGTCAGCGTGCGCAGCGAGGTCGCCCGCCTCACGCGTCTGTACGATCGCGCTATCAAGAACCACCTGCAGAGCAACCCTGAGGGGGTTTTTGAAACCTCAGTTGACCTTCGATTTTTGACGTTTCTGACCTCCAATTCCCGTTTTTCCGCCGAGTATTTGAAACCGTATCTCACCTCCAGCTTAAAACCCGAGCTGATGACCAGGGTTTAAAGACGGCGTGGTACTAAAGGAAGACGGCGTGGAACTAAAGGAATGTGGCTTCGGGATGGCTAAACTTACCTATATTAGGTATAGTTAGAGGTCAAAAATCGACGTTTTTGAGCAGCAAGTATTTTTCGCACGTCGAAAAACTCGAATCTATTCGATTTCGCCTATACTTCGGTAAATTAAGAGAAGCCTAAGAGAAACCATGGATTTAGTATAGACGGACGCCGTCTAAGCGCTTAAAAATAAGGTTATTCTGGAGGTCAAAAATCGACCTGAGGTTTCAAAAACCCCCTGAGCTGCACCAGGGTGGTGGTGCCATGGACGCCACCATGGCCATGAGGGCTCGTCCGGTAGGATCGTCGCCTGCTGCCGCCCCGACGGCCCCTGGGCCCGAGGCTGCAGATGTGGGCGCTGTCGCCGCGCCCACAGGCCCTGTGCCCCCGTAAGATCTTTGTCCTTCTCGGGAATTTTACCCCACGGGAATGAAGCGACTTCAGAGGTGTACATGGAAAGATGACTTGACTGTCTCAATTCAAGGGGGTCGCCTTTTTGACACGGTGTCATCAATTCTACGTCGCTCTCAAGAGTTAGATTCATTCATTCAAAATACAGGAAAAGATCTGTATACATAGTCTGAGCCTGACTATCTAAGAGATCGCGCAATCTGTCAGAGACAACGCTTTGAACGTGCCTCAATCATAATACTGACTGAGAACAAAAGTCTGTGTGTGGGTCTCAATTATCCAAGCAGGGACAAAGCGCTCAGTGAAAACAAAAGTACCGAGGTCTACCAAACTGTGGTCTTGTTGTGCACCTCCGTCAACGGCGGTTGACGAGGTACTATTTCCACCAGCTTTGAAGGGTCATGCCATTCAACAGCGTAAACAAAGTGTATGTGCTCGCCTTCTTCCTTAACCCGATACCCAATCTTGAACATATCTGTAATTAAATCCACAGTCCATCCTGTAAAGCCCGCCCCATCTTGAAAATGTAGTTTGCATACTGAGCCTTCCATCTCTTCAACAAGTAATGGGTTCTCTCTCTCTTTGAAGTAGGGAGTTTTATTCTGAAGCCCGGTTTTAAGCCACATGTCTTCGAGCTTGGTGAGATCTTCAAAGACTACTCACTCATGCCTTACTTTCTAGACCAAGACCACTTCACGGAATGGGTCGTCCCATTTGCTTTTAGTTATGCTTCTTACGAGAGCTATAATGGACAGGTTTGCTTCTACTATTATCGTCTTGCCTTTAGGGAGAGTAAAATTAGAGTTATTTATCCTAAGAAGAGTAGTTTATCGTTACCGTAATTGAGTCGTCGAAAGTCAAGGTAGCTAAGACAGAGCACATGACTCGGCTCGCGATTACTGTAGCACTACTGCCTTAAAGTAAAGAAATCGGCGAAGATACCACGAATATGACAGCACCCTCCCATCCACGCTGATGCACTCCACCGCAGTCACCATTGTCCGTTTCTCGCCGGCGCCTCGATGCTCGGAACCAAATCTGTGCTTTTCTTGCTTCAGCTATACCTCTTAGAGATACCGACATCGTAGTGCATATCATGACCACGTGACTCCCGAAAGATGCGTAGCAGATTTACGAGGGAAATATTTGTTAGCTCTCTGCCGCAATGCATTCATCTGCAACCAAATCAGCGCCCCTGGTCGTCCCTCACTCGAAAGCTGGACACGAGGGCACGGTACTCTGCCACACTACCCAGCAATCACTGTATTTGAAGAAGACATAGACAAAGAGGACAGGTCTAATATTATTTTTGATCAAGAAAATCCAAAAGCCAAAGGCAAATCTTTCCGTCAAGCTCTCGTCTCTGTGTGCTCTCTAATTTCGCGGCCTCGGCGTCCTCCTTGCTCTCTTCGCCGTCGGCTCCCTTCTCGAGTGAGTCTGCATCCGGTCTGCCTGGGAGAAGAAGGAGAAGAAGGAGAAGCCCTGGACTCGAACAGATATTACATAAAGCCTCCTGTAGTCCTCATCATGAGCGGTGGAGCTCATTATGTAATCTTCGAATTATAGAAAAGACAGCAAAAATCTTGCTGTAATGCGGCTTGTGTATTGTCGCCAGTTGTGCATGGAAACGGCCACGCGTGTCCGCTCTTCAAGAAAATTCCCTGGAGAAATTAGCAAAGATCCAGTGACCAAGGGGGGAATGAAATTTGTACTTTTGTCTTGGATGAGCGAACTTAGTTTCTGGAGGCATGTGATCATTCCCGGTTGAGTGATCTTCGCGCTCCAGTCATTTTTACAATCTTTGATCGGATTACAGCTGCGAGCATACTTCTTTTGGAAAAGCTCTATGATAATGTCGAAGCATCCGTCAATTCTTCGGACAGCTTCATTTGCGCTTTCCTCCGCGAAGCTCCTCTCAAAATCTCCTTGACCCACTCTACCATCCAGAATACTGTTAACATTCTTCTGGATGCCTTCGACAGCAATGGCTAAACCAAGAACGATAATGAACGCATCGGTCCATTTATCGTAGCCTTTACTACCCTCCAGCATGTTTTGCAGACGTCCTAGTAGCATCTTCACCATTTCTCTCTGTAATCGTGCGTAGAAATGTTTGATTTGTCGGTTCGCCAGACGCGGCGAAGTCTTGTCGCCGTAGTCATCTGGTCTATAGTTTGATAGCTTTGAGAGGATGTCAACTTTGTGTTCGTCAGGTATGGTCAAAATGTGTGCAACAATATAGGTGGTGATTATGAGATAATAAACTTCCGTCAGTAATTTCTCCTCCATGTTATTAGCAAGGTGTCCAACGACCACGTCACGGGCATGTGCGCTCATACCTATTCGGCTCCCTGAGTAGGGTAGATGTTAACTAGACACTCGAACATCTGTTTCGCGAATTCTTCCTTTTCACCCACATAGTACTGTCCGACAAAGGTGGGCATGAAATGAGTAGCGATCTGTTTGACGTGAGTGTCATATTTGGTCTCATCCTCAGTAGAATCAATGCTCTGTAGCCCAAGTGGAGGCGAAGCCTTTTCTACACGAATGTTTTGGCCCGTTTTTGCGTCCTTGAAGTGTTGGAATTGCCGTAACAATACAGGATTACTCGGCTTGAATTCATAAACGTCAACTTCAAGCCAGGGCAAGCGCCATCCTGGCATCAATTGGATCTTGATCATAGACTTTCCCCAATCATGGACATTCGTTTCGCACAGTTCGATTAACGTCTTTTTGCTGTGGAGGTCGGAAATCCAGGCTATAATCTGTTAGCACTGTTCAGTATACTCATGTTCGGAACATACGTGGTAGGGAGAAAAATCATAAGATCAGGAAGTGTATCACGACAGCAGCCTAGTTTCCAATCATGACTTGGATTTTGAGATCGATTTCGCCTGGGTAGCACTGAAACGGTCTGCTGAGCTATGGCTCTAGAAGAGTGGACTGCTCCTACTTCATATCTCTGAATCATGCAGGGCCAACAGACAGGTGCTTTCTGGTCTGTAACGAAATTATCCTTCGAGGCGGAGCTAGCTCCTTGCCATGTAGGACCCGGATCCGAGAACGCCAATGGTAGATGTATAGCCTCGAAAACAGTCCGTAAAAAGGTCTCGAAATTTATAGTGCATAATCTATCACGGGTCTAGCTAGGTATATTATATACTACCTTCTCTAAGTCTCTGCTTATAGCTCTATTCATTAATTCTTCTAAAAAATAATAAGTTAGAAAGATAGAAAGCGTCTATAGCTATAATCTGATACTAATCTCCATTATATATTAGAGGCCCAGAAAAGAGATATAAGAAATAGGATCGTGTCTCTGTGTAGTGGCAGCATTGCTACTGGATTACCCTCCACGGCAGGCGCCTAAAGATGACTTCGGAGAGAGCAAGGTATTAGACATGACTTGTGCATTGAGTTGGAGGAGGGATGGACGAAGTGAGAAATGTGCCTCTGCACATGAAGCTCATTCCGCTCATCCGACGGTCGTTTATTCCGTCGAAAGAATCCAGAGATTTTTCCTCAGAACCAAGATTCGAATGCTCTTGGTTGGCCTCTCGACCACCGTGCGTTTTGTTCCGTGTGGCATGAATTAACGCAACGGTCATCTGAATTGCTGGAGGTAACGTCATAAACAAGGTGTTCGTTTTATACAAAGCCAGCAAGATGGTGAGAGATAGTGAGTACGGTATCCCCTGGAACATCAGCAACGTTTGATAGCCGTGCGACAGACTTACCTTATTGGTACACACACTGGCTGGTATAATGGCGACAGTAAGGACAGCTAAAATCCCGTGACGAATGATACTTCGACTTATGAAATCATTTCCTTTGGATTCCTTATGTGTTGGCCTTCTTTCTCCTAGTCCCTCTCTGCTACTTTGTTGGTTTGAGTGGATCATGAACGAGGACACTCTGTGCAAGAAACATGGAAAGCTGACGCCGCACGAGATTCAGCCACAGACATCTCCCAGCCCGGAGAGTGAATCTTCTACCAGTTATCAACTATCAAAGGCCCTGGCCGGTAATGGGGTTGACTCGTCCCAACTCAAGATTGCAAAATCAGATTCGAAATCGATCGAAGATAGATACATCACGTTACCGATGAGTCACTTTGATCAATTCTTAGAAACCTGAGGTCGGTCTATCCCATGACGCCAATCTAAATACAGCTCCGGCGTGAACCCATTCAGTCGAATCTAAGGGTTGGTCGTCCCGCTATACTGACTCAGTGCCTTACTTCATTAGCCGATCCGTATATTCTTAGTTACACAGTGATGGGGGATTATGAGTTATACTCCGGAGTGGCGGAGCACACTCCGGTGACATTCCTTTTACTCCGGAGTTAAATTTTAGAATTAGCTAAGATTTTACAAATAAATTATGAAGAGAAAGAATTTCTTACAGACAAAAAAGGAGTGTTCCTGTGACGAAGACACTCCTTCCGGTTTGCCCTCTTTCCCAGCTTCCTAGGCACTGGTAGGGGCGGACTTGCCTAACATGTGGGTCGAGAAGGATTATCAAATCCAATTACTGGCCATCACAGGGCGGCGTTCGTCTCATTCCATGTCGCCTGCCTCGACCAACCAAGCACGACTTGGTAGCTGCAGGGGTCAAACTAACAGATGGTATCGTCACAATGGACGTGTCCACCTGGACCGTCGGACGGCTTGACCTAATAGAAAGCGGGTTGAAATAAAGAGGCACCGATCGAGACACCATTGGCACATGAATTTTGGTTACGGTCGTCGATACCAAAGTCGCGCTGGGAAGACTTCGAGGCAGCCCCACGTATGGCCAATCTTTATTGGCCGTGCAATCGCCTCATCCTTGGGCACGTCAAGCCATTGAACCCCCCAGACGAGATCATGATGATACCCAGCCAGTTGGCTGGAATTCCAATTCGTTGTGCAGGGATATCCTGCATGGTCTGATTTGGCAGGATAAAGCTGCTCTTGGCGGCAATCCATGCACCCATACATCGAAGCAATCTCATGCGGGAGGACTTACTTTTGATCCCGCATACGACGATCAGTAGTGCCAGTGCCGCTTTGTCGCACACCAGCCGCCCGTATACTGCGTCACCCTGTCAGGGGTGGTGGAGGAAGACCTACAGTATCTATCATTGTGCTCTCTTGTAATGGTGCTTGATGTGCTGCAATTATCTTTCAACCCCATCATAACGTGTAGGTCAGACAGAACGCGCAATCGATTTACTGCATGTATCTAGCAGGCTTTCGGAGATGAACTCGCTAGAGAATCAATTCTATAAATTTAGATTCTGGTGTGTTATGAGGATGAATCACTGATGGTACTGGCTCCGTCAACTTTTCTGAGTCTCCAACGACTGAGCTCACGATGGTCCCATGTCAGGTGGCAAGAACCTTAGGCCCACAGAGATCTCACTTCTTACCGGACATAGACACGCTGTAGTACCCAGTGGGCGATCAGGGCTGGAACTCCATTTCGTTGTGCAGGGATATCCGGAAGGATGCGATTTGCCAGAGTGAAGCTGCTCATAGCATGGACATAGACTGCAGTGATACTGATCGTTCACCAGACTGGACACACAGACTCCGTAGCCACAATCGTTGGTGGCAGGTACCAGTGCAACCATTGCGTTGACTACTGCTTTAGCCCAGTCATTGGTGGAAGTCCTTTGATGCTTTCGCCATGACTACTATTCAACAACAACATCCTACATCTTTTGTTTCGGTAGACTAAATACGTCTGCAACTATGTGGTATAAAATTATCCTCATGACGATGCGTTCTACCATATACCATACGGACCAGTGATGCTATTCGACTCGATTCTTCGATTTTCGGTATCAAAGATGTCCCAATATCCAGAGACATATCCTGACATCGAGCCTTCACTCACCGACCCGTCCTTGCAATCGAACTACACGAACACAACTCTCCTATCGAGCAAGCCGCGCAACAAGCCGCTCAAGCACAACAGACGGCCCAGCAAGCTCAACAGCAAGCTGGACTCAACATTAGTAGCACCACAATGACGGACAGAGGCCCCAGAAATCGAATCGACTACGCAAAGCATGCGATTACTGTAGCATTCAAAAGGTGAAGGTAAGCTTGTAGTCGATGACGGATGCAAATCCTCCAACAGAGTCTTCAGTGCGACGATCAGGCTTGCCTTGCCGCTTGTGCTCTCAATTAGAATTACTATGCAAGTCTCTGAACGACAAGTAACATAATGTACGTGTCGTCGTATTGTAACTGACTCGGCTTGGTCTGCACCCGTAGACCGGAGGAGAAGCTCCTGCGAGCCTGATAGCACATATACACTGTCCCAGTATAGTTATCATTAGTATAGCCAAGGCGACTGACATGGTTTGGCTCAGATATAGATTCCGAGATAGCTTAGCGGAATCTGTGGCTCAGCATGGCCTAGCCGATTGGAGAGCGGCGATGACTTTGTGGATCTCATGGCTCAGTACCGTGGGTTTAACGGCTCACTATCTAGACGGCTCCACTAACCCTGTAAATCCTGGAGTCTAGTATAGCCTACTACGGTATAGATATAATACAGCATAGTCATAGTGGTATTCTTTCATGGTTGATAGACGTCATGTCAACAATTCACCTCTCTGTTTCAGGTCGTGGTGGACGAGACCGGAAGGTGATTCGTACTCTACTGACTATGCAGCTAGGTGAGCAGTTTGGCAGCTCACCTTGCCAGTGGCCCGAGAATCAACCCTCCAGTCCGTATACTGTCACCTACCGAAACTCGCAGCTTAATCTTGATGGCCGTTCTATTTGTCCATCGCCACATGTTATAGACGACATATGTACGGAGGGGCTGGGGATTGCTGTTGGCAGGTCGCACTACTGGTCTGGTGCGACTTTGCACAGGGCTGAATGCAGTCTTAAAGGACCATGTCGTCAGACTTTCTTGCGACACGACAATTATCTAGCACATTTCCGCACCCATCTCGTTCAAGATACACGAGGACTGTTCTTCCCGCAACTGAACAATACAGAGCTCTACGCAGACCTGATAGCCCTGGTGCCGGTGTTAAGGTCTGGGGTTGACACGGGAAACATGCACAGGTACCACCGAAACACGCGAGTGTCATGGGAGAATCTAGTGGAGCGTGTCAGAGAAGCAAAGGGTGCCCTAGTGGCTGATCAGATACTTGTTACCATCTTGCGAGCTTGCTTGAGACATGATGCTCGTGTAGCGCAGTCGTTTTGCTAGGTGTGAATGATGCTAAAGGGTCCGCATTCCAGGCGCAAATAACCACAAGCGGGACTTAAAATATCTGACAAGGGCCGAGGCACCTTTACTGACGCCCCTACTGTTTGAATCATTTGTATGGCGCACTGTACTGGCTTACTAGCGGACGCTGTGAGTGATGGAGGACAAGCACTGTATTGTTTACTGAGTCTTCTGTTGTAGCGTACACTGGCGCCATTGTTTTCTCGCCAAAGTCTTGGCAGTCTAGAATCCTGTATAACAAATTAAAGATAGTCGAAAGGCTCAGTACTGACCAGCGCGCCCTGTAGTTCTCATCACTGCAGAGATCAAGCAACTCATACCTGTCTTCCATTCGACAGATCGAAGCAGCGTAGCAACGGTGAAGAGCAGCAAGAGAGGCCGTGTGGCATCAGGCATGATCCATCGATACTTCCCACTGTGTGCATGCTTATTTCTCCATTACAGGGGCGCTCGAAGGATCACATAATTCGCTACGGGTCGTCCACGGTAGATGAGAAAACTCTCTGAGATGGCGTTAGTGTTGAGTAGCTATTAGCTTGCTGCATCTTCCTAGAGCTGTTCTACGTCACGATAATTAGCCACTTAGCCTGGTAGCTTAGCATGAACGACAATATAACATGCGTGATTCCTTTGGAACAGATCAAATCTATCGAGGCATCTGGATGCCATCTGATGCCCGTTTAGTATCTTGCTCCGCCTAAAGTTGCTTCAGGATATGCTTACTAATCATAGTACATCACCAATCGAGGTGACCGAGCATCTTGCCAGGACATGCTTGTCGCTATGCCTAAAAAGATCAGAATCACTGGGAGAGCAAACTTTAGCATGACTTTTGAAGATGCTGCAGTGTTACACTTGAGAGAAGGGGTTTAGATATGGCGCACGAAGCTTAGTGGAAGAGGGGAACAAGGTTAAGGCGTGCATTTAGACTGCACGGTGCAGGCATTCTAAATGTGTATGACACCCCATCATCTCTTGGGGCGCAATGTGTGAAGCGTCTTGAGCGCCCTTCCACATTATGGCTATTTTTGGTACCAGGAATAAAAATGGGCCGGACCGCGACCAGTGCAGTGTATTCACGTCTGCTACCATTATGAGACTGTCGCGCCGCGCGAGGACAGATGAAACTGGATGGTGTGGATAACAGTCCACACAAGGAGAGTGGCGTGGAATGTCAGGATCAATCACGCAAGGGTAGTAGATAGGAAAGCCTGCCTTATATAGATTCGTCTCGCCATGCGCTTCGAGTAGTAACAACGAGTTACTGACAAGCATGGCTGCTCCCACGGTCCATTTCTTACCTCAAATTGTAAGATCAATTTCTTGAGGGCCTACCGAGTACGAGATATCAATCATTACCCGTTACGAAGATCATCTTCTAACATGTATGCAATGCAAACCCAGGCGTCTTGTCTTCTGCCCTGGGGGCACAGCCCTGGCTCGCACGCTACTAAAGACCTTTGACACGGGGGATGGAGAACTTCTTTATCGTATAACTCCAAAGCTAGCACATCATGTCCGAGTCGAACTAGAGCCTGGGTGGATAGAGATCCGTAGACTTTTCGGTGTTCCCTTCGTGGGGCGACGAAAGAATCAGAGATGGGGCTATCGCTATGTACTTGCAGGGATGGACATTCACAGTCTTCAGTTACCGAATGCGGGAATTATTCAATGGCTTCCCTGACGCCGATACAGGCGGTCTCAGTCTGTCGCATTGTTAGTAACATGTCATGTGTCCATATTGGCACACAAGTAAGGCAGGGTCAAGACCCGATTCCAGGCCATTGAGGGCGCACTGCTGTTTTCAAGTCTAAGACTAAATTTGGGTCAGCGCAAAATGTACATGACGAGAATCATATAAGCTTCATAGACAAAATAACGATATTTTATACGCCAGATACCAAAACCACCTCAACTACAACCCTCGTAGTCACTGGGTCACTCCTGCGATTTGACATGTCTATGCAGGCGGAAACGAAACGACACACTGTCTGGCCTGGAAGCAGCTCAAGCTCGTCTATTAGTGACCACAAGGATGAACAAATCCTAGAGATCACCGAGGTATCAAGACCAAAACGCATACGCCAACGGAGCTTTGTGTCTGATTCTCGAAACCCGAGGGATTTGCGACTTGTGCCCGAGAAATTCTCTGCCCTTCAGCCACGCGGCCAAATCCCCATATCGTCGCTATCACCATGGTCGTCGTACGAGAGTCTCTATCGGGTGGAGCTTTGTGGTGCTGTTGCTGTTGTCCGGAAGCTTACAGGATCAAGAGCTTTGTATATGATCAAAAGTACCAGAGACGCAAGTCGTGCTCTGGAAGCCTCGCAGGTACGCAGACACCCGAACATCTGTCAGATATACGAGATCTTCAATCACGACGACGCTTCATATATTGTCCTGGAAAACATGGCTATTTCCCTAGGCCATATGGTCGGGTGCCCCAGGAGTATAAAGGAGAAGGAGCTGGCCATCATTGCAAAACAGGTTTGGATGACTCTTGATGTCCGTAGCTGCAAAGCTGATACTGGCCATAGACGCTTGATGCTTTGTTATTTCTGCAATCGCAGAACGTGACATTCCTTGTGACTTGCTCTAATGTTCTCGTGTCTATCCAGGGGGCTTTGAAGCTTAGTAAGACTCCTCCACCTAGATACTGCTCTCAAGGCTAACCGCTCTAGACATTCTAGAGAGACACCCCGACAGCTCGATCAATGAGCAAGAGTCACCATCTTCGGCACTGGGAATGATGCTGGTGAGCATGATGAACAAGCGAGAAAAGCTGCATCGGCCATACACGCTCCTAGACTTGGCCGAGTGGTCAGAGAATGCCGTCGACTTCATATCGATGACAGAGCGCAGAGAATCTCTCCGCGACCTCGTTGGTCATAGCTTTGTCTCCCAGATACAAGAAAATGCTGAGATTGGGTGGTGTGTCATGTATGTAATGCGCACGACCCGTGTGTTGGTTGTCGATTGATTGGTACTTTATACAACTCAGGATCAACAGCATCAGTCTGGCTATTGTTCGAACCTGAACCTGTTTTCTACTTGGTGGACCGAATGGGGTCCAGGTGAGTACGTTCCCAGTGGCTGATCTCATCTTCAATCTGGAGCAAGCGACGATATGGGTTTTTGCAACGGTTTTTTCGCAGCAGATGAAATGGTGCGGGTCAAACGTATTGTGGAGGAGCGAAAAGGGAATGGAATGAAAGGGCGCGATCAGCTCTTTGACGAGTAGTTCTACTAACTGCTTGGCATGCCTAAGGCCAAAAGCTACCAAGCTTTGGAGCTTTGTCACAATGCCAAGCCCTTGCAGGGTTGCTCTATCACGCCGCTCCAAGGCATCCCGTGTCTCTCGTCCATACACACTTCACTCTTTCCCGTACACTCTCGCAATCCTCTCGGTACACTCTCTCCTACTTCCGCGCGAACATCCTCTCATTTCTTGTTCCACGATCCTGCTCATCGAATACGACCCTCTCATCGACCGCGATCTCCCTGTTCTCGACGGCTACAATCCAGCTCGCATCTCAAGCTCATGGACTGGGACAGCTGCACCGAACTTGAAAATTTGAGCAGGACTCTCAATTGGTCCATTAAATTCCAAGAATGCCGGGGAGAACGGTTGACGAGCTGGGTGTCGAGTTTCCATCAGTCTCACCTACCTTGCCACCTGGCCAACGAAGCGATCGCCGAAGAAAAACGTGGCTCGTTCAACTGGACTTGTAAGGTCGTTTTCACGAACGGAGAAGCTTGGATGGTGCGATTCCCTATCGACGGGAAGGTGAAGAATCCAGATGAGAAGATCGAAATTGAAGTTGCGACTATGAAAGTCATTCGCGAGCACACTGATATTCCTGTACCTGAAGTGAAGGCTTGGGGACTGGCTTCGGAAAACAAGCTTGAACTAGGGCCTTTCATCATTACCCCCTTCATCGAAGGTGTCAGTCTCGCCGATTTTCTCCGCGATCAGAACGACCAAAAGTCCAGAATGCTCCGAGAAGACGTCGAAGATGCAGACATTCAAACTATCTACAAGCAGATCGCCCACTTCATGCTACAACTCTCCAAGCTCAATTTCCCCCGGATCGGCAGCTTATCCAATGAGTCGCATAATGACGACGATACCAATTTCGCTGCGACAATATCCTCACGCCCTATGACTTGGAAAGCACATGAAATCTTAAATGTTGGCGGAGTCAATGTTTTTTGTGTGTCAATCCACTCGTTACAGAGCTTGGTTTAACGTCCTCATAGGTCCTGGGAATACAACGTTTTCTTCAACAGCCGAATATCTACAGTACGTTGCAGAACAAGACTGGCGACATCTCATCGAACAATTAAACTCCATTGACGATGAAGAAGATGCGAGATTGAAGTACACCTTCTGGAGTGTTTTCAAGAAGTTGGTCCCACGATTCGTTTCACACGACTACGACCGAGGCCCGTTCAAACTGATTTGCGATGATTTCGGCCCAGCAAATATGATGGTCAATAACACAAAAGACCTCAAGATCGTCGCAGTACTCGACTGGGAGTGGTCTTATGCCGGACCATACCAACTCTTCTGTGCTCCGCCACGTTGGCTAGTGATTGATAGACCTAACCAATGGGCGTGCGAAGACGAGAGGCTCCAAAGGTATAGCAAATACCTGGATATACTCATTCAGGCGCTGGAGAAGGAAGAGGTGGACACGTCTCAAGATATTGCGCCTATGGAAGAGAGACTCTCAACAATGATGAAGAAGCAAAAGGAAGGACAAATGTGGTTCCATCATATCATTTGGGAAGGATTTAATGGCCCAAAATGTGTCCCCTTCCAGAAACTTCGGGCGGCAGTACCTGACTTCGATGAACTTGCTGCGGCGATTCCAGAAGGCGAGAGAAATGAGTTCGTGAAAACGAAGATGCAGCACCTGAGAGATTATGAGAAGAAATTGGATGGATACGGTGATGCAGTAAAATTTCTCAAATAAAATCTTGATTCGATTTAATAGTGTTCAGTACATTTGTAGACCGTAATGTGGACTGAATTCGTCAACCGATGTGTCGCGAATCGCGTACACTGCCCCACCAATACCCACCCTCAAGTTCGAGTGAAGCATGACATGCTAAAGGAACGACTGTCAAAATGTTAGGAGCGACAGCTTCGGTGCTGTCAACTTGGAAAAGAGTACTGGATCGAATGACGCACCTATTTGTCATCCTTCATCTCTTTCTCCTCTTTCTCCTTCTTTTCCTTGAGCTCTTGTCTCTTGCGCTGAGAGGAGAGACCCGCGGCCTGAACGAGTGCTGTGCCCGCCGGGTTATTCATAATATTTTCGTTAACTGCGCGTCTCGCTTTGTCTTGTTCGTCCTTCGAAGGCGGTGGGTTGTCAGCCATACTGCAAGTGACGTTTTAAAGTAATGCTGACGATGCACAATGTGCGAAGTTGGAAATAAGCTTGCAATAAAACTATTTCGAAGAGATGTGAATAAGGTGAATATATAGATAGGTCGCAGACGATGTCAACCTAGCGGGACATTTTCGAGTCGTGCATAGTTATACACGATGCAGGTATTCCTGGACCATGACTAAAAAAGTCTAGCGCTTAACTTCCCGACGTTCCGATTATCTTTTGGACAGAGGATCATGCTGGCAATGCATAACTGCACAGCGTTGATGGCCGATTCGTGCGTATCGTTACAATTCTTCGCCAGGATATACACCCTTCACCTACTAACTGCTCCCGGTATTTCTAACATTTGTCACCAATTTGAGAAATGGGTTATAGAGTGTGAAGGTCTTGAATTGAAAGTGTTTTGATGGGTAAATATTAACCCTTGTCATAGACTATCCTGACATATCCTGACATCTGCTAAAGCGAGAAAATTTGAGCGAGGCGAGCCATTCTGGTTCATCCAAATTCAGGTATTGAAGGTTCAGGTGTCGTCTAGCTCGGTTCTTAGCAGTATGCAATATGTCCCTTTTGAGCACGTGGTCTACCTTTGTGAGGTTGAGACGGCTTATAATGTCGATCGCAGCAAGTCGATAGAACGAGCCTGCCCGATCTACTCCTGAGATAGATGCGTGCTGAAAAAGACAATACAGTCCGTGGATGGTAGGAAGCGAAGCCCGTCCGCACTGAAGCTCCAAGTGCTCCTTCACAGCGGCGAGGAATCGTTCGCTTAGCTCCCATGTACTTTCAGACGTTGCGTCTGCGGCAGGCTTGTCCATGGACTTGAAGGCCTTGTGGACACTTCTCATTCTATGAGCTCGTGCGATGCAACTGATGGCTTTGGCAGCACAGATGGCATTGACGAGGAAGGGAGAGCAAAATGTCGCACGCTCTGGATCGCTTGCTTTCATGTCTGCTACGAAAAGATCTAGTGTGATATACGAAAACAGTGTCGTGTCTTCCCAAGCGAACCAGGCAGTGATCAGCTCCGAGACCACTTCGTCGGTCGCCACACTTGTCCACGGCTGGGCAGGGACCCGGATCGCACTCTTGATGACTTTCTCGTCAGCCTTATCAGAGTCCTGGCCCGGCGTGTCGGACCAAGCGAAAGGCAGTTTATGTTGTCGAAGCTTCTCGATAACACTGAGAGGATCGTCGTGGGATCTGATCATATTGAGTATTGCTTTTGCTTCATCTTCACTCTTCGTCTTCAGGAGTAATACAAGCTCTCTCAAGTCGGCGTTCTCACGCTTCAGATCAACGTTAAAGATCTTCAAGGCAACTTGACGAGAAACACCGGCTCGCAACTCATACTGACAACCGGTGTTCTTCTTCTGGCATCTTGTACACACTGGCCGAATTCCATCGCACTAGCACCCGCCTCACATATTAGAGGCGTCCGTCGTCAAAGCTCGATGGTAACATACCCGCGACTTCCTG
>NW_022985575.1:0-56559 GCF_010093815.1 Pseudovirgaria hyperparasitica
AACGTATACGTACGTCTAGAGGTCTAGAAGATTCCTATTATTAATTAAGAGAAGGATCTAGAATGTATAAGGAGGAATATATAAGGAACGGTCTCTCTATATATTTAGTTCTCTCTCTATCTAGTCTTTACTTTAAGAATTATACTATATTCTTATTATCTTTAAGCTATACTCCGCCGATCCGTTTATTATATAATAGTCTATTACGGCTAGATCCTATTATATAACTCTATTTAGATATATATTCCTTATATAAGGAATATTATATATCTATTTATACCTGCCCTTTTCACAGTTAGATCGGTGTTAGGACCAGGAACTGTGATGTGCATAACAAATTGGATAGAAAATATCTAAAGAATGGCTCTTTTTCAAGGCTTGTATGAGTCTATCGTAAGATATCCAAAAAAGGGTTTTGAAGCTCTCGGGAAACTCATTGACCGCCATCGATTATTGCTAAGAGATACTATTATCCCGAAGCCAAATGAGCTCTTCTAATGTAAGAACAACCTTATCTCATGTCAGACTACAAAGATACAACCCAATAAATCTCTGGGAAGAAATGTGAGTATGAATATGACCTGGTACATTAGAGAGGCGAGAGCTTAGATCGGCCTAAGCTGTATAGATGTTATGTAATGGATAAAAGCCCTCTCGTAGAAGTTTATGTTCTAATTATACCTCGCTTGCGGAGATACATTGTTTGCTGCATATGTGCTCACATCCCGTCCTTGACTTCCGATATCATCCACTCAGCGTATCGTCTCCGGGCAGACACCATATTCCCGACTCGCAAGACATGAAACACTCTTTGCAGCTGTATGAGAGTCATGAGTATCACCGCTTTGGCACACATGACTCTGCACATGATGATACGACCGTGTTCGTGGGTAACACGAACCCGATGAATCAGTCACAACAGTCGTTCTGACAGTAAGATAGTGGAACAATGCGTGCTTCGTCACATGTTACGAGAATGGTCTACGTACGGATGTCATGCTACTAGGAGATGAATTATAACTTATTATCACAAGCTGAAGCGATTGGGTTTGCGGATTGAAACATGGCTTAAACGTTGATAAAACGTCTTGCTGTGAGCATCGCGAGCACGTCGCATCTTGGGTGCCTACCCGGATTATGACACGATGCTCTATGTATCATATAGTATCCATTGCAATTTTACAAAGTGGCAGTCCGCAAAATCTCGGATAGTGACATAGTTTTGCATAATTTTCAGCCGTTATCTTGGCCTAACCCAGATAGGCGGACATGACTACACCGTACAATTGTCGAGAAATTCACAAATCTGTATCTACTACTCGTGGGGACTTGGATCTGTACGTAACGATTCGATGCCTGTATGAGATATTTCAGATGTGTCTCGTCGATCGGCGTGGGAATAGAATGATGAGACAATAGCGAAGGACACAAAGACTCAAGAGGCTCTCATTGGAGCACTTCATGAGCACATTAGAGTCATGCAATCAGTTCTGATGTACGCCCACACTAGTATCTATACCATGGTAGGTGCGTGATAATGTGGTTCTGGCCCCAGCACTTATTTGGTCAAACAAACTAACCTGAGGGAAAGAAAAGGTATAAAACCCATGCATATACTGTACACAAAGGCATAGGTAAATCTACGGTCTACTTCTTTCGACCACTAAATAAGCGATCTGATACACGACATAATTAATACCTTTCGACATGAAGACAGTATTGCTACTTCTTTCAATCGCGTTAAGCGTAGCTGCCGCCCCGGTTGATGCATGTGAGTGTTACCAGTAAAATCAATCCAAGTCCATCTCGGTATGCTAATTATTCTCATAGCTCACGAGCTTGTTGCGAGACAAGGAAACAGTGGCGTTCGACCTCGACCATGGCGCCTGCTTGAGGCTAAAGACATTGTCGCAAGACAAACAGTGGAATTCGACCTCGGCCTTTAGCAGACAGAGAAAATAAAACCTCGTTAGATGGCGCATAAGGCTGTCAGTCGACACGGTTGGGACTTATGATGGTGCGAAGAAGCAAAGATATTGTACATCGCTGCGAACGTTCATTGGGTTTACCACTTTTGCGCGGAGACATCAAAGAGTACTGGATACCAGATAGATCATCTATACACAGAGTAGAGAGCTTGGATAGCAAAATACTCTGGTTTCGACTATAACGATCTCATTTCAGTCTTTATTGGTCAGAGCCTCGATCGATATGATAATCCTAGATATCGGGTGATGTCGTCATGTAGTGGTAAGTGTGGGAATGAAAGAGTGGTCAGCAGGCTATCAAATCCTCTTCCAGAATGCTACAAGGCTAGCACAATGTGAAACGATGCATTACTCACATGAACAACTCGTGTTCAAGGATCATCCCATAACTCCAGCCCTGCGACGGCGATAAGGTCACTGTGACCGCTCCATTGGTGCTTCCGAAAAAACACAGTTACGGCAAGGGGCTTTCTCTTTACATGAAACGCAGCATCTCTTTCCAGCGAGCATTAGGTATTGTTTGCTTTTATTAATAAATGTCGGGTGATCGGATCGGGATACTTGGGAGATGGTCGGAGTTGAACCGCGTGGCGTGGGCATCCATCCGGATCCTTCCCGCTACCACTGCAGCCTCCATTTGGGTTCATACATCCATGCACGGCCTAAAATCACACACTTGGCTCGAGCTTCCAATAACGTGGCTCCTGGGTGTCACTCTGGTAACAATGCATACTGTAGCAACCCGATTTGATGCACGTGGACCTGCACACTGTCTCGCGAATTTACGGGTGACAGAAGATACTGGAGATGGACATATCGATCAAGCCGTCATTTCAGATCTATACAGTGACCGATATGGCGTGAGAGCGACGTCAAGACATGGATAAAAGCAGTATAGAGGAAGACGAATGTCGTTGTGTACCATGTATGCTATGACTCAGGGATCAAAATGCCAAGCAACCGCACCTGTTTTCGTGCCTTCCTTTGGTAAAAATTTTACAAGCTGCCCATAGCGGATGATATCTTTACTGAAGACCTGATGCATAATATTGCGCACTCCTACCAGGGGAAACACATACTGATCGATCATGTATGAGAGCCATGATGGCCATGTGGTTCCATCGACGGCTTTGGTGGTGAGATCTATCGCATTCCTAGAGGGTTTCTCTACTTGCGCCCGGTACGTTTCGAAAACGTTCGTGAGAGACGATGTTGGCGGCGAGCTGCCTTCGCGATCAATCAGTTCTTCGAGACCGTTGATCAGGGAAACAACATGCATTGCTCCGATATTAAACCCCATGCCAGCGAAGGACTCCATACTGGTGACAGAGTCTCCAGCCATGACGATGCGGTCGTGGTACCATAGATCCGAAAAGCCGGTTTCTTGGTCAGTCAAGATTGACCATTGGGACTTTTTCCATATCTCGCCAAAAGTCACGTCTGCGAAGATAGGTTTGTCTCTCCAGGCGTCTACGAACTCCTGCTTCTCCTCCTCTGTATAGTGTTTTCGCTCAATTCTAGCTTTGGGTAGGCGCCTAGCAAGCACAAAGATCACTGTCTCTGCATTGGCACATGATTGGGCACCTAAAGGGCTCGACCTTGCTTCATAAAGAGTGCCTATCTCGCCTCGACCAGGATAAGGAGCATAGCCATACAATGTTTGGATATGTCGAGTGGTGGAGAGACCTTGTGTTTGGAGGCCGTTCTCTTGAGCTAACTTCTGCGCAGTCCTCAATGTATGGCTGTAGGTACCATCGCAGCCTAAAACAATAGAACCATTTTCGACGGAGCCATCATTAAGGAACACACGCACGCCATTGGCGCCTGTCTTAATGTCGGAAATATTTGAGTTCAGTCGTATCGTTTCTCCGTGATTCTGAAGAGAATCACGTAAAAATCCGACTAATGCCTTCCGAGGCAGGTAGAGGCACGGGTAGCCATGGCTGCATATATCAGTCAATGATTATACAAAAAGGGTGAAGATCAAGGGCAACTGACTTATTCATCCAGAGTGATCCAACCTCGGTGCGTCTACATGTTTTTCCACCTATCATACGATCTTCTTTGAACTCCATAGGAGTCGACAGGGCTATCAACTGCTCTAGAAAACCAAGCTGCTCAATAACACGCAACGTACTCCCTTGCAAAAAGATACACGCACCGCCTTCTGCGGCAACCGTTGAACTTTTCTCAAGAATGACATACTTGATTTTGGCCGCAGTAAGGAGGTGAGCAGCTAGGAGTCCAACAGGTCCTCCGCCGTTAATAATGACACGAAAGTCGGTGTGCGACATATTGGTCCTGGTAGAGTGTGATATGATATCAAAAGGCACGGGGAGTTGTACGAGAAGAGTTTGTGAGTGCCGTTCTACACGAACCCGATCGCTCTTTGATGCGACTCGAGCACGTCACGCTAAGTCGCGAGTTATGGTTCGATATATTTATAGATCCTTGGTATCTATACAGCACGCCATTAGATCTTCGAACGACCAACGCATACAAGCTTGCACTAGTTGTATGAAGGATCATAGCTTTCTGTTCCCAAGGTTCTCCTAAGATGGCAAGAAAGGAAGAACTGATGGTTCAACGCTACCCGGCACGTGGCTCCTATCCAAGCGTCATCCTTCCCGCTTATCGTCCGTCTCACGCTAGACATACTTCTGTATGGTAATACGGCCGAATGACAGCCCCAGACATCTGTGCGTTCGATGGAGTGTCACTAAGCGGCCCCCAGTCGCCCTGCCGGGTGGGATGAATCTGGGCGTAACACTCTATGAATAAGGACCGTAGAGTGCCAAGACATTGTAATTGGTCATTGTATAGACTTCCAAGCAACAACCGGAGGACATGGAGTGTGGGGGACCCTGTCTGTTCCGTACATAGGACAGTCGTGCCGTCGAACTGACCCACCTGCAACACATCATAGCTACAGCCAACAGCGAGCAGTGCACGACATTCCATCCGATTAGGTCGACGACTCGACATGCACGGTTGGGGGGACGGGGGAACAATCGTTGGATTTTGGTAGCTGCGTAAGTTATACGATGGCTCAGAAACGTGACTTGGTGGTTGATGTAATGATTGTAATTCAACTCTAGACGACAATACATGTACCCGAACACGAGAGAAGATAATTCATCTGGATATAATGTTGTATACATTCAAGCTTAAAATCATAATCATAGTCAAAATGCCTCTTTGATGCCCCAAACAATATGGTGTTACAATGTTCTCAATTCCAATACTTAACAGGCTCAGCCGGCTGAGCTAGATCAGCTGTCATTGAGATCTCAGTCTGCTTGATGATACCATCGTCCGGACGACACGGTCCGAGCTCCACGTCTTCATGCTCTGAAGGAGATCTCAACTTCCGTTCAGCTTCGTCCATTCGTCGGTATGACAATGCACCATTCCCTGATACAGTGGACGATGAGAATTTCGACCCTTTACCATAAGCATAAGTGCGACTCTTTAGACTTGTAAAGAAAGATGTCTTCATGATCGTTGCCTGGAAGAATCGCGGAAAGGTAGGCAAGCAGGCGCAAATCATCGTTGCGGTCACTTCGGCCACAGCCCAAAGTCCGAATTTGAGTCCAACGCGGGAGATATCAGGCGATATGTTCAGTTGTACAGTGTAGTATATCCTCACTGCAGAGCATCCACAGACACTAGTATAGGTTAGCATTTCTTGTTTGTCTGCTCGATGGTTCCGTGACTTACAAAGCTGCAGTCATGAAAATCAGTGCGATCTGCAGACGTTTTTGCCACGGCATCCGGAGCTTCCAAATGGCATATTGAGGAATGAGGATAATGACGATATCGCTCACAATGTTGAAAATGGCACACGTCAAGTAGATTGCGTTCTGATCAGCGCATTCGCCACGAAGGAAGGGTTCCCAGGCTTTCTCTCGTGGATTGCACTGGAAGATGACAACAAACACATTTACCAAATAGTACAGAAGCACAAAAATACCAAAACTCCATGTGGACCACCACATGAAGTCGGACTTTTTGGTAGGCGCAAATATGGTGCGCAACTGGACACAAATTGAAAGTTTGACCAGCGCGAGCGTAGCGGAGTATGTGCCTGCCGCATATTGGAAATACTGCATTATCTTAACACAAACCTGAATGATTCGATGCCTGTTTCGCATACCTTTCCAATGAGTATCATATTCTTTAGTTGGACATTCCATTGGTGTCGCCCTGCACCATGAAAAGCGAATGCGCAACTGAAAGCGTTCATAAGGATGAAAGTTGACCATCCGAGAAGTAGAATCCCTTCGAGTATCAGTTCTACGACCATACACCTGGTAGCCTAGACACCACTTACAGTCATCCCAGGTCGCTCTTCTTATGATGGCCAGCTTGGTATATATGCGCGCAAATACCAGGAATGTAGCGATCACGATACAGACAATCGTTGTCCCAACAAACACCTCAGTGAGGTCTGGCGGATTAACAAAGTTTGGTACCACGCCTGGAGGAGGCGCCAACGCCGGACCTTCCAGCATGCCTGGAGGCAGAGTTTGTCTGCGAAATATGATATTGGAAGAAAACATTTTTCTCTGGAGGAGGCAAACTGAACTGCTAGCTGTTAGGAGTGAATAGTTGATGGCTATAAGGCTGCTCGTTAGTCCTTCCAGTTACCAGATCTGTCAAAATAGTAACAGCCTTAAGATTTACATTGCATGAGCAGACATGGTTGTGTGCATAGTTGCGTTTCACCACGGGCCTCAATAACAATGATGAGTAGACAAGGTACCGAGGGATAGTCGCTTTCGGCAGCCTGCCAATGCCATTGATTGGATGAAGTCTGCCGGACCTGATGGCATACCATGTGCTCAGCGTATGAAGGTCCAGGATTACTGCAGCAGAAACAACTTGATGCATCCGGGACTTCAGGTTGCAGGTACAAGCACTTGAGCAACAAGCAAGGTTGTTGTCGAGTCGTGGATAGTTAGTCCAATATAGCACGCTTAATGTGGCTTAGCGCCGTGTTGTGCGCGTCTTGCTGCGTCTCCCTGCGTCTAGCGACGGGCTAACCCGAATTGGAAGCCACGCCGGCTCGGCGAGCCCCTCGTAGATAATGTAAAACGGCTTGTCAAACAACCTTCCTCAAACCTTCCAGACGTCTCTCCGACCTTTTCCGTTCACTACCAGTGTTTCATACGGCACTTACTGCACGGCATCACAGTTACACGCTCTGCTGTGGTGAATACTAATGTCCGGGTTCAGTTTCTACCTGTCTTACGCCCTAAATCGACATCAACTACGAATTGATCCCTACCACCATGCATCATTGTCCTTGCACTGACCGCCAGAAGTCCTCAGAGCCGTAGTGGGTCTTAGCTTGCTCGCATATTTGACTTCTCCACAGATGCGAGCATCCTTTCGATAACGTGGACCGTGCCATTGAAAGCGACACTATCCCTGCCACCAGGAATCTCATGACCCCCATCATGAGCAAAGACATGGCGCTTGCTCGCCTTACACATTTGGGCTAGCTGAGGTGCTAACTCTGGCTCTTCATCCCTCGCCCCCCAAATGTGGGCTGTGTAGAGCTGAATATCTGTATCGGCGGTCGCCTGCTGGTCGGGTATGTCCACGAACGGTGGTCGTCCACAGAAGAAGATGGCACATTTGAATGGCGCCGTGCCGTTTTGTCGATTCTGCTTGGCAATCATAAACGCCGATGCAAGAGAGGTACCCTGAGAGAAAGCCATTACACCGTCAAATGGCCCCTCGTCTGCAACGTAACTTCCTAGATCAGTCACGGCCTTGCTAAAGGAGATAGGATCGGATGGCTTGTAGTAGACGAAATGCTCATCGGCCGGGTTGGACAACTTCTCAATGGCTTGTCTCTCAGTCATAATATGGTTTTAATCAACTGTAAGGGCTCTTACCTCGGTGCATAGGTGCTTGCACAACCCCTTGAACGAAATGATAACTATGTCCCGGCCCAAGTTCATGCCGCAAAGCAGCTTCAGAGCGTCAGTCCTTGTTTCCAAAGCCTTGTGATCAGACCTACCAGTCTGGCTTTCGAAGATCTACAATCTTCAACGTCAGCTCCGCTCAAGCCGGAGTTCTGGAGCTCTTACCTTGCTGGATGTACCTGCACCATGCAGGCAAAGAAACCGCATATCGTTCCAGTGGCTTGTCAATTCGGAAAGACTGAATTAGTCAAAGTGCATAATGAGTACTTCAATCCGTACTAATCGCTGCGGCCCCATGTTTATACCCATTCAACCGGCAGGAGCCGGACTATCAACGGACCTATCACGGACTATCAAGGTGTCAATGCCTGACATCACAACTGGCAAGCACTTCTTGGAACGGTTCCATTTTTGTTGACAGGGATCATGACGGAATCAGAATTACCAATTTAACCTTAATCGGTAACAAGGTGCTATCATCTATCGACAAACTAGCCAAGTTGAAGCTCGCCCAAGTGGTTTCATCAGATCTATTCCCAGGAAAGTCTCCTTCAAGTTCCTCTCTGAACTCTTATCCTTATGCGCTTCAGATTCACTTCTCTACTTTGTTAGAATCGGCATATCAATTATTTCACGCAATCGACCCGTGGATTTGGGAGTGTTCAATATTCACTCTCTTGGCCAAGACCAGGTGTCCTTGTCTACTGGTCAGTGGTCAGTGGCGCACTGCGTTCGCATCTTTCAGCTCTCGTCATGTCACCGGGCCGACTATTGGGGCATGATGACCGTGTTGAGGATGAAGCTTTCGATGAGGACGTAGATTTCCTGGAGCCTATCGCCATTATCGGATTCTCTTTGAGGTTTCCTCAAGTAGGATCTTCTGCCGAAAAGTTCTGGGAGCTTTTGAAGACGAGGCAAGATGCCATGACAGCCACTCCCCCAAGTCGATTCAATGTGGATGCTTTCTATCACCCGACGAAAAAAGACGCACTGAATGTAAAGGGTGCAAACTACATTCCCGAAGATGAACCCCTGGATGCCTTCGACAACGGTTTCTTCGGGATATCCCCGGCTGAGAGCCATGCAATCGACCCAGCACAACGGATCCTACTTGAGACCTCTTACCGTGCATTTGAGAATGCAGGTCTACGAATGGAGGATCTTAGGGGCACAAGAACCTCCGTGCACACGGGATGCTTTTCGAGTGACTACTTTACCATGATGATGAGGGATTCTGATTACCTACCCACGTATGGGGCACTTGGGGTCTCGCTCTCTATGCTGGCGAGTAGAATCAGTTGGTTCTATGACCTTCGTGGCCCATCTGTCAACCTAGACTCTGCATGTTCTAGTAGCGCTATGGCCATCGATATGGCTTGCCAAGGACTGAGGACAGGCGAATCAACACTAGCAGTCGTTGCTGGTTCGAGTCTTCTTTTCGATCCCGACTATTCGCATATCCTGGATCACATGCATATGCTCTCCCCCGATGGGAAGTCGTTGTCCTTTGATGAGAAGGCCAATGGATATTCACGTGGAGAAGGTGTGGCTGTGTTACTACTGAAACCTGTATCACAGGCTGTTCGGGATAATGATACAATTAGGGCTATCTTCCGTGCAACTGGATCAAATCAGGATGGTCGAACTCCAGGAATCACACAGCCTAGCAGTACTGCTCAAGCTGAGCTCATCCGTCGAACATATCGCAATGCTGGACTTTCTCTGAAGCACACCAGATATTTCGAGGCACATGGTGAGAGATATTATGCCTCTGATATTGTTGACTTGCTGATTCATGATTCTGTGTAGGAACCGGAACTCCAGTCGGAGATCCAATCGAAGCTAAAGCTATCAAGTCAGTTTTCCAATGGGACAGAGATACTACAGATCCTCTCTATATTGGATCTGCGAAGTCCCACATAGGTCACCTCGAAGGTGCTGCCGGAATAGCTGGGGTGATCAAAGCTATCATGATTCTGGAAAGCGGTGTCATTACACCGATAGCCAATCTCATTAATGTCAACAAAAAGATCGACCAGATTGATTCTTGTCTTGCATTTCCCAAAGCATGTGTTCCGTGGCCCCAAAATACAGAAATCAGGAGAGCGAGTGTTAATTCTTTCGGCTATGGAGGCAGTAACACTCACCTGGTACTTGACGATGCGCAGAGCTATCTTCTCCGAAATGGTCTTTATGCTCATCATAACACATACCCTCTTGTCACGGCATCTGAGATGAATGATTGGAATGAGGTCTCAAATCATTATTCAGACTTGCGCCATGACAAGGGCAATCAACCAATGGTCTTATTATTTTCTGCACATGAATCTTCAGCACTTCAATCCATGATAGTGGACTGGCAAGAGTACAGCAAAAAAAGGAGAGGACCAGATCAGCATCCAGTGTCTATTCGAGACTTGGCATATACTTTGGACACACGACGTAGCCGACTATCATGGTCTGCCGCCATATGTGCCACAAGCCTGGAGGATTTGGTTACGGTCGATCCCAGATCAGTGACACGCATACAGAAAAAGTCTGACACCCCTCGACTCGCCTTCATCTTCACAGGCCAAGGTGCTCAATGGTGTGCGATGGGCCGTGAACTTTTTGAGTATCCAATGTTTGCAAGGTTTATCGATGAGGCTGATAAACATTTGCGAGCCCTTGGAAATGTTTGGTCCGTAAGAGAAGAGCTATGGAGATCACCGGATGAAAGCCGCGTTGACCAGCCCGAGATTGCTCAGCCACTCACTTGCATTTTGCAAATCGGGCTTGTTGACCTCCTCTATGAAGCGAATGTCCGGGCGATGGCAGTAGTCGGCCACTCTATGGGAGAGATAGCGGCGGCATACTGTAGCGGTGCTATATCTAAGGCATCTGCTTTGCGACTTTGCTATTACAGAGGTCTTTACGTATCCAAAGTCCAAGAAAGGAGCACTATGAAAGGAGGAATGCTAGCCGTAGGAATAGGGGAGAGCACACTCGAGCCCTACATGAAACGACTGCGCTGCAAAATTCCAGACTTCAACATCGCCATCTCTTGCTTCAATAGTCCGAAAAACCTGACTTTGTCCGGCCCACTCGACCAACTGAACATGCTTCGCGTAGAACTTCAATCTCATGGAGTATTTGCCAGAGCTGTACGCGTCAGTGCTGCTTATCACTCGCCGCAGTTGGAATGTATCGTAAAGGATTGTTTAGCCCAATTTGAAGGCCTGAAACCGGGAACGAGGTATGACATACCCATGATCTCAACCGTCACTGGATTGAGGGTCTCTCATAATCAGTTACGGGACCCTTCACATTGGACCACGAATATGATTCAACCAGTAGAGTTTACCGCGGCTCTTACCACGCTTTGTCTACAAGGCCCAAAGAGCTTGACGCCGAAGATAGACGGTAGTCATCATCGGGCCGTTGTCGTAGACCATCTGATCGAAATCGGCCCACATGCCGCGCTTAGCCTCCCGGTTCGTGAGATACTGGAGACGCTTCCACGGCAAAAAGATCTTCAGTATAGCTCAGTACTCTATCGCAATCAGTCTGCAAGCAAGTGCCTTCTTCAGCTGGCAGGAAAATTAGCCTGCGAAGGCTTTCCAGTGGATCTAAGATTCCTGAACGAGCTAGGAGAGGACAATCTGGATCAACCTAAGGTTCTCCCTGACGGACCTCAATACAAGTTTGACCACTCCCAGTCATTTTGGCATGAAAGTGAAGTCTCCCGGAACCACAGACTTCGCTCGCACAAACATATTCCGCTCTTAGGGAAGAGGTCACGGGAATGGAACCCTCTCCAACCGCAGTGGAGGTGTAGGCTCAGAGTGGCAGAATTGGCATGGGTATTGGATCATAGGATCAGTTCACAGACTATGCTTCCCGCTTCAGCGATGGTATCAATGGCAATCTCAGCTGTTACACAACTCACAGACGATGTTGAACACAAGTCTGCATTTGTTGTGCGAAATATGCACATCAAATATCCCGTGATATTTTCAAAAGACACAGATGACATAGAGCTGAGACTGTCGATGTATCCGATCGACACACAGCAAAGAAAGAAGCCATGCGCTTGGAGATTTTCAGTGTTTTGTCGACAACAAAACCACTGGACCGAATGTTCTGATGGCTCTGTGAGCGTCGAGTACGACCATGGAAGGCAAGCTGAGGCTGAGATTGGGTGTCACTATAAGCGGCGCCGTATTGCCCATGAGGCCTTATGTGCGCAAGATGTGCTACCCAAGGACCTTTACGAGTCTTGGCAAAGTCAAGGATACCACTATGGGCCTAGCTTCCAAGGAATTACTAGTGCAAAATTCAACGGAGACCGAACTGCCACTGCTATCATTGACATACCTGAGGCACTGGCTATGGACGAGGACTTCGCAGATTATCTCTTACACCCCGCAAGCCTCGACACTGTGATGCATATGGGTCTTGTTGCTCTAACATATGGAGCAACGCGCAATATCCCTAGCCAGGTTCCGGCTTATATTGATAGCTTATGGATCTCTGCGGCTCCTAAGTTACAGACCATAAAGCTTGAGGCTTCAGCTGAAGTATTGTCACAAAATGATCAAAGCAGTGTGACCGATATATTTGCACTGGATCATCTTGACTCGTCGTTGCATGTTGTAGTTAAAGGAATCACTACTAAGACTGTCGCAGGTTTTGACTCCAATATTTTGTCAAAAAGTCTTCAAAAGGGTTGCTTCTACCACGTGGACTCATTCTTGGACATAGAGAAGATGCCGCCTCATCAGCTTCAAAAGTTTCTTCAGCCTCCAGCCGGAGAAGAAGATATGGCAATCGACTTCTGGGAAGCTGTCCGAGAATATGTGGAATACATTTTGAAAGGATTTCGACATCACAAGATCTCCAGCCGATTGAGCAAGCAGCAGCCTCATCTCGCTCGCTACTTAAAATGGGTCAATTGGGTACTTCGAGACACTGATGCTCGATCCAGCCCAAGTAAGATTAGCATTGAAGAATGCAGATCTCGACTGGAGTCACAAGGGCCACTTGGTTTATTATATCTAGAGGCTGGGCAGAAGTTGTCGCACATTCTGAACGGAGGCACGAACCTATTGGATCCACGTTCCAACTTCAAAGAAAATCCAGCAGGAATTTATCACAAGGAGATGTCGTTAAACTCGACTTACATGGAGAGAGCATCAAGATATATCCGCTTTCTGGCCCTGAAGAACCCTGATATCAAAATCCTGGACATAGGCGATGGTACCCGGTCTTTCACTCATCATATCGAACATGCCCTATGGGATGATGCTGTAGGAGTGGACTTATTCTCTGACTACGTCTATGCGGACATATCATTGGTCTCGCTACAGCGAGCTCAAGCCCGATTGGGTCCAAATCATCCGAAAATGATCTTTAAGACGCTAGACATTGAGCAAGATCCTATATATCAGGGATTCGACAAGTCTAGCTTCGACATAATTGTAGCGTCGAACGTGCTTCATGCAACGAGTAGCCTCATCACAACAATGCAACGAGTGCGCAAGCTTTTAAAACCAGGTGGACAATTGATACTTCATGAAATAACACAGCCAACGAGGATCGAGCCAGGTTTCATCCTTGGGCTGACCAATGGTTGGTGGCGCGCAGAGACAGACGGGTGCCGTATGAGTCGGCTACTTTCCGAAGAACAGTGGTCCGATCTGTTCCAATCAAGCGGCTTTGCAGGTCCGCACCTTGTTCTGCACGACTTCGAGAATCCAGTGATCCAGTTCAACAGTATATTCTGTGCGACTACTGTTGCGGATCCAGATATAGATCCAGTTGCTCTGCAAATACCCCATCAACCTTCTGTAACACTTGTTACCTCGGGATCGCACATGGAATTAAAGTTGGGTAAACGGATTCAGGAAGAATACTCTGACTTCGATTATCGCCCTGTCTGTATCTCAACTCTGGAAGAAGTTTCTGAATCGGAAGGAGCGTCGAACGAGCAACTCGTCTTCCTAATAGACATATACGAGCCATTCTTGCGGACTATGACAGCAGTGAAGTTTGACCTACTGAGAAACGTCTTCCGCCGCGCTAAACACGTCATTTGGGTATCATCCGGTGGAGGGACCGCCTCGGATCCAAATTACGGCATGATCGATGGATTTGTTAAGGTGCTAAGGATTGAGATGAACGTTACCGTTTCGACCTTGACACTGGAATGTAGTAAACGAAGCATTGAAGACCAAGCGAGGCACGTGTGCCAAATAGTTCATGCGCACGGGTCCTGCTCTCCAGGGGTTCAAGAAGAATACTGCATCGTTGATGATAATATTCATATTCGACGTATAACCGAAGCTTCACCTATTTCGGGCCAGATGTCAGCTATCGCCAACGGGACAGAATTGAAAACGCAAGACACGATCTCGGCAAGACCTTTTGCCATAAAACGCTCAGCTGATGGACGTATAAGATGTGAATCGATGTCTCCGGGTCATCCCACGCTAAGAGACAATGAAATAGAAATTGAAGTGCAAGCCTTGGGCCTCGAAAAGACAACTCTCAAACATGAAAGGTTTGAGCCAGAAAACGATGTTCCACTTTGCGAAGGATCAGGTGTTGTAACACATGTAGGACATAGTGTACAACTTCAGCGAGGAGATCGTGTGTGTTTTCTGGCGCATGTCCTTCCGTTGTCCAATGTCAGAGTTCGACAGACACAGGCAGTCCGATTTCCAAACGATATGGACTATTCAACGGCGGCTACGCTACCGAAAGACCTACTTGTATCATATGTGCTAACCACCAAGCTTTTACGAATAAACAGTAACAGTACTGTACTGATTCACGGTGGTTCTGCATCTTTCGTACGAGCATTACTGCATATCGTGCAGCCGCTTGGCCCTCAACTGTTCATCACAACAGAGACGGATTGTACTACGGAGGAACTCTGCCAGTATCAGTGCACTGTCTTACCTACGCCGTGCTCATCACAGTATCTCTTCGCGATGAAACCCAAAGGCGCAGATGTTGTCATAGATATTGGCATGGCGACGGGCATCGACGACGCATCAACGTATACTTCCAAATTCGGGCAGTACTTTCGCTTGCGCATGGACCTGGATTGTGATCTGCCGCAAGCTCAAACGTCTAATTTGTCGAAGCACGCTATTGCATTTTCCATGACATACGACTCCATCCTATCGCACTACTATAATGAGGACAACTGCCTGACCTCGGCCGCACAATACATTCGTCAGCAAGGTATGGGTCATCAAAAGGCTCCGGTGTTTGCTTTGCAGGATGCCGAAGACGCGCTTGAAATGCTGAAGCCGGGATATGTCGAAAAGACGATCCTAGAGCTCAAGAATGATGACAAAATCACACTTCATACGCCCATTGCTGATAAGGCGATATTTGATGCCACGGCAACCTATGTAGTAGCCGGGGCTTTCGGTGCTTTAGGTCAAGCAGTAGTGCGATGGATGGCGCGGAACAATGCTAAGTACATGATACTACTATCCCGGTCCGGTGCCCGAACACCTGAAGCAAAGATGATGCTTCAAGACTTCCGAGGGGCAGGAATTGAAGTCGCGGCGCCCATCTGCGATATCTCGCATTACGACACTCTGCGTAGTGTCTTATCCGAGATCTCAGCGACGATGCCAAGAATCAAGGGTTGCATCCAAGCATCTGGCATCCTGAATGTAGGTACACTTTTCCGTTCAGGTATGACACGATACTAACGTAATTTCCAGGATAAAGCCTACGAGAAGATGGACTTCGAAGACTGGAATAGCGTGACCAGGCCTAAAGTTGACGGATCTTGGAATCTGCATGAAATTCTTCCTCAAGGCATGGATTTCTTCATTATGACATCTTCACTATCTGGTGTGCTTGGGCAAGCGACACAGATGAACTACGCTGCCAGCAGTACCTATCAAGATGCACTTGCACGCTATAGAGTGTCTAAAGGAGAGAGGGCAGTCTCAATCGATCTTGGCGCTCTTCTGACCGGAGGACTTCTGGACAGTATCATGCTTGAACGTTTTGTCCGATCAGGCCTCTACATACCAATTCCAGAGCAAGACGTATTGGCATTGCTTGAGATCTACTGTCGGGACGGTACTCTGGCTGATAGCTCATCTAAGTGCCAGGTTATCACTGGCGTCAAGAAACCAGTCGATAGCGTTGCGGAAGGTCATTATTTGTCTGAAGCGCTGCAAACGCCTTTGTGGAGCTTAATGCGTGTCACTCACGGACGCAAAACCTCGACCTCAGGGCTTGCCCGTGAGGATAGCACTCTGAAAGAGCAGGTGAATGAAGCAGCGACTGATATCGAGGCAGCAGCGATCGTAACAAATGCCTTGTCAGAGCGCTTTGCGTCACTCCTTCTACTACAAGTGGATAAAATAAATCCAGACAAACCTTTTCACAGTCTCGGCGCAGACTCACTGGTTGCAATCGAAGTTCGTAACTGGACTCTGAAAAACTTTGAGGTAGATATCCCGGTATTCGATTTGCTGGGGGACAGGACTATCAACATAACTGCAACATATCTAGCACAAACCCAGCGATCCAAGAATTCTGCATCATAACGGAGGCTACTCGCTTGTTATGTCTTTCTTGGCTAAGAATTGGCCATCCTTCAGTGCGGGAACAGAACCTGCGCTCCCTATATTCGTCATCATCGTGACATAGATATATGCTGCAACCAAATGACCGACGCTCGCCACCTTTCCCTTCCCAAGTACGCTCTCCGCAGCTTGGAAGTCTTCATCCGGTAGTGGTGCTCGAGACTTGGCCAACTTCAGAGCTAGTTTGTACACAACAGCCTCTGGTTCCTCTAGGCCGTCCGGACACTTGCCACTCACGGCCTGCTTGATCTGTAGTTCCGAGAACCCTACTTTTCGCGCAATCTGCGAATGAGCATAGAGCACAAACGGGCAGTCGCAAGCTGCAAGCACGGCGAGACAGCCGAGCTCGCGCTCCTTCATGGTGAAGCATTTCTGGAATACAAATGCGTTTGCGAGGTTAAACCAGGAGTCTATCAATTCGGGGGTATAGCTGTGATTGGGAGCTCAGCAATTGTATAGTTTATATTTGAATTAGAGAGATACATACTAGAGAGACGCATACGGGCCCATCAATGAGTCGTTTTCATCTTTCCAGACTAGCCCAGGGATCTTGCTGAACTCGAAATCGAACACTCTAGCCTCCAGGTCTTGCTGTTCTGGAGTGAGAGACTCCGGTGAAGGTTTTGGGAATCGAGACATGATTGTTTGAAATACGTGCGAAGCTTGGATGTGGTTGGAAGAAGGTTTGGGGAAAGCTGTATGGAGTGCGACCGGTGTGGTCTTTATATGATAGTTAGCAGACCTCAAGCCAATCAGAGGATCGATATTGGTCCGTACATCCTTGCAAATCTGGCTAACTTAGGGTCCTGAATCCTAGGCTAGTGTGTGCTTGTTTCAGATAACCCCAGTCGTACATGATATCTCTGGCGTGGCTTCCATATCAAGCATAGGTAGACGCGAAGGCTGCTATAACTGTTGTGTAATCAAGACAGATGAGGTAGTAGGTCATATTAACAAAGGTTAAGAGAGATCCTTTGGTTACAGGCTGTATGATATAGAAGTGTGAGGATTACTCCATCTCATGACCACAAATTGACGCGCCGCTGGGGGTCATTTTGTTTATTTTAGGTCTCGATACTGAGTGAGCTTCACGAAAGACTGAACCATAGAATGGGCTTTCTAGAGTTATACATTCTTATTGTTAGGGGCAAGGCGAGAGTTGGAGAAAGTCTTCAGTGTATAATAGATAATCACATAATTATGTAGAAGTCTTAGGAGAAGCACTTAACAATAGGAAAATCTTAAAAAGGAAAGGATCAAGTCTCATTGAAGCTGTATTTAATGTTAGACTTTTTGAAAGTTTTCGGACATGGAGGGTAATATGAATAGGTAGTGTTTAGAAATTGCTTAATTCAATGGTTGCTTTGTTTGGTCATTACAAGTATAAAATTAAATGAGAGGTTATAAAACTGATATGTACTCCTACATATATTCTATTAGGACTTGAAAAAGATACTTCGGAAACATTCAGGACCTCATAAGCATACCTCAGGTCTCGTCGTACAAATACTTGAGTATTCGGAGGTATACTATATGTGTTTATCACCCAGCCGATCCAGTCTGTATCTTTTGTAAGGATAGTTCGTGTGTTAGATGACAGACAGGTTGAATTAATAATCAGACATGTCTATTCTATTCTTTGAAGTAGGTAACAATTATAGATATTTATAGGAAATTTGAATACAAAAGTCAGGATGTAGACTTAAGTTGAATTCGTAAAAGTAATTAAGAAGACGCTTCAATATCACAGATGAGTCCTCAATACCATTCCTACATACATGATGGGTCCCATCACGTAGCGCGAGGCATATTCTCGAACCGAGTATAGATGCTTCCTAAAGTTACTTCATCAAGCCCCGGTCTTATATCTACGCCGATAACCCCTCTTATTCCAACCGAATTCTTAGTTTCGCGCAGGTAACATCACGCTTAGATGCCAAGCTTCCTTCACCATTCAGATATCTGTGCGGAGTCTTGTTTATGGCCGCTACGTGCGTTCTGCTTACATGGTATGGTATCTTATTGCTTCCAACATCTTCTATGCCAATGTATAGAGCCCTGCCATTCTTGGCTGTCCAATCTACGGCCGTAATTACTAATGTACATCTTCTCTATCTCGGCTTCCGCAGCATTAGTAATGCTTCCAGCCATGCTTGATCGAGTATCTCATAAATAACTGCTCCGACCACTGGTACACGACCCTTGTCACCAACCAAATCATCGTGTAGTCATTTCGAAATATCTTAACAGAGTACCGATCATATAATCTCTCCGTACCTCTCTTATCCTGCTACTTCCAGACCATCAGCAATGTCCCACCTCGAATACTCTGCATACCCGGGCTTCGGCACCCACGCCGCTGCAAACACACACTACAGCCAAACAGTGCGCGTCGGCGACATTATCAAAGTCGCCGGTCAAGGCGGCTGGATCCACTCCTCCAGCCCTCCGGCCTTTCCCCCCAACGCAAGCGTTTCTTCCGAGATTGAGCGCGCGTTCTCGAATGTGCAGACGGCCCTCGTGCATGCTGGATCGGCTGGCTGGGCACAGGTTTATGCTCTGCGAGTCTATGTGACGGAGCTGAGCGATGAGATGAGTGCAGGTATTATCGGGGAGCTGCGCAAGTGGTGCCCTGGGCATAGGCCAGTCATGACGGTTGTGGAGGTCAAGGGGTTGTTTGCGGATATGCGGATCGAGATCGAGGTTGAGGCACACTTGGGAGGTTAAGATGAAGGGAAAACAGGGGGAGGACTTAAGAGGTATATTTATATACAACATATGTATAGCGTGCCTCCTATCGGTGAAATATGTACAATGAATATCCCTTTACCCTTTCCTTCAGTCATGCAATCATGTCATCGTGTCTTGAATGCGCATTATTTTCTTCCCGCATTCGGACTCCCGGGAGCAGGGTTGAAGTCGATGTGTCCCGGGGCATCGGTAGGGGCAGGGTTGGGAGCACAAAGCGTAGCTCCAACGGGTCCGAGATGGCCCCCAATGCAGCCCTCCGCACCGCCTTGGTTGATATAACCCCCGGCCGTGCCCTGCGCAATGTCGCCAATGTTGCCGGCAAGATGGCCCGCAGCGCCCTGTCCTCCAGCACTGCTCTGAAGCACACCCGCGAGCTCACCGTGACCGGGTCCCAGGTTGATGAAGCCCTCGCCTCCGACTTGGTCCTGTAGGAAATTGGGTTAGTTGGCTGCCATTAGGGAATCTGGGAGGAAGAGATGCACGTACGACACCGGCGGAGTTCTTGCCCTCGATGGGGAGGAGCTGGAATTGGAAGGGCTCGCTGGTGTATGAGGCCTGTGGGACGCGGACCTCGTTGGGAGCCTTGACGACGGCGACAGGGGCTGGTGTGATGAGGGGTGAAGCGGTTGCGCCGAGGGCGAAGGCGAAAGCGAGGATGACTTGAACCATGGTGTCTGTCTGATTGAGATTTTGATCGAGGTACAATGGTAGTTCGAGTCCTTGAGTCGAGAGAGGAATGGATGGATTCCAGAGGTTGTTCGAAGGTTTATATGCCTCCAGATACGGTGTGCATCGAGCGTCCCGCATACCCGCATCCAGACCAGAAAGCCATACAGCGTGAACGGGGATCTACAATGTCTGGTCTGTTGTTCCGACTGAATTATCAGCACCAGGCGGGAGATATACCGCGGCTTCTCTATAGCTTGTCACTGGCTTATTCCACTTAGCGTGAGATCATCACATTCGTAGCGAGCTAATACCCTAAGAGCGACCCTCAGAGGTATAATTGCCCTCCATAACACTCAAGCGTCTTGCGGGGTACATCTTCGTAGAGCTATTCGTCGAATCGCTGATATGATAGTGTCTTGTTCGGGTGAAAACTGAATTGGCTGCATATGCGCAATGGAAAATCCCGTGGCGCCTTCAGGGCAACATGGTAAATTCCCGCCATCTAGTCGTGGATTATTCGATCTTTGTTTGTCTGATTCTACTGGTTTTGTGTCGTCCTGACTTCAAGCTCGTATACCTTCATGTGCTATGCGGGTGCTGTGACCATCGTGAAGCTATCGTATGGACACGAACGCCAGTGGTGAGAGGTCAAGACAGTAGAGCGTACTTTCGTATAATATCAAATTCAGTGATGCCGTACCATGCCCCCTCACGACAAGTAAGAACGACTTGATGCAGGACTGAAACATTTCTCGAAGCCACCACTTGGGACCGGACTCATGCTTTAGCGTGTGATTTTACGGGATCTGCCTCGGCTTAAAATGTCATGCCTCCACGTGGAACGCCACATGATGGACTTAGAAAATGTGAGCCTGGTCTGAAAGCTCGAAGCCGTAGTAGGCGTAACAACAATGCTGTGAGCTTGTGAAGATGGAGGCTCATGCTTCCGGACGATCGTCTTCAGGGATGGTTTAGTGGCCGCATGCCAAGATTTCTTATAAACTGGGGTTGATTTGGAAACAAGCTTCGCGGGGTAAATGCATGTGTGTTTATGCGAAGGAGCCGTTGCAGTGCGGGTGGTCAGTATATCGCTGACATGTATCACGGTTGTTAAAGTTGTTAGATGGGTCGGATGGTTCGCCAGATGTGCTACCCCAAAACATCATTGTTGGAACACAGAGATGAGCCGTAGGATTTGACATTTGTGCTAATACTGACCATCTCACCCTGCTCCTCCCACGACGACGCCCCTATTTCCTCTCGGCCCTACAAACCCTCTCCTCTGTCTACCTGTCCTGCCCCTTCCCAGCCAGTTATACTTCAGCTCCTTCGTCAACCGCTCCATCTTACTCTGCGCTTCGTCTCCACTCTGGACGCTGGCTAGTACGCTCACACATTGAAGCATCCTGCCCACTGTTTCTGTGACCTGACTTGAGTCCATCTGCGCCGGTGCTGGTTCACGTGCTCGTGGGCGTGGACTTTGTCGGCCTATACTGGCGAATGAACCTGCTGATGTATTGGACGTGGCACGTGATCGAAGTCCCAGAGAAGACGCGTTGCTGGTTGTGTCGAGTAGTGTAGTGGACTGCGAATTGAAGCTTGAGAAGGTGGGGTCTGTCGATGCTGATGTTCCTGGACGAGGTGGTTCGGCTGAAAGGTTAGGCGTTGGCGGATGACTTGCAATACCGGCGGATAAATTTTCGAGAGATAGGCGGGAGAATATGGACATCAAAGTATCATTGCGCGGAAGGAGCACGCTATCACGGAAAGTAAGAAGCACTATGCGACGGACATCTAGCTTTTCGCCGATAGTTGGTGTGTGAGGGTCGATCGAAGATGAATTGGCATTTGACGGGACGGCAGCCCAGAAGTCGGACGCTTCTCGGGACGTCATGAGAGGTCCACGACCTTTGAATTCGAGATCTAGAGGTAAAAAGACAGCCTGGAGAAAGGGCAGGATGGTCGTAAAGACTATGACCCACATCTCGACCAGGTTTGTTACCAACCGATCATCTGGTACATGTCTCAAGGTCTGATCCAGGGACAGAAACCCAGTCTGCAAAAGCTCCCTAAGGTCCTCGATAAGCGCTACTGGGTTTCGTTTCTGTATACACCGCCTAATATGGACTGATACAAGTCCATTGAAGTCCTCGATCGGTGGCCTCGGATCTTCACCTTCAAATATGTGTAACAATCGGGCTTTGAGTAAAGGCCAAGCATCGTCTGGCGTGAGACCAGCTATACCAAAGACTGTGCCTAGAGCAGCCAGATCTCCAGCATACGTGAGTGTACTTGGACCCGGCGATGGTCCGGCTGACGTAGAATTACCAAGACTTGACGGTCCTACCCATTCGATACGATCTGTCTGGAAAGACTGTCCACGTTCACGAAGCATTGGATCCGCTGGATCGACACCGTAGGGTGCCAGAGCTGCCGCTTTCTCTTCTTTTTTCTTCTGACGTAATGCTCGACCGCCATGCCGTAAGTCAAGCCCGGTTGCAAATGAGCTGGTATGACTTGGAGACGCTGGATTCGGAGCAAATGAGTACAGAGGTTGCGGCATGGCAGGATCTGTGGGCTTGGAGTTACTCTTGACAGATGATAACGGCAGATCATGATATTCATCCTTCTCTTTCAACTTGTTCTTTTGGCGCGAGAGAAAATGATGTTTATGCTTTTCCTTTTCCTTCTCTGGTGCATATGACTGCACTTTATCCAGTGGTACTAGCGTTGATGTCGAGGCATTCGCAGATGAGTAGATAGATGTTGCGCTAGACATGGATGGATCAGTAAGACTTGTTGTCGAGTTGTTCATCAGCATCCGATTCATAGCCGCATTCGCTTTGCCGGGAGAGGGTAGAGGCGGGTGTTTCCTGTCAACATCCTTGTCTCTCGATATACCAATGTTCTTTGGTTTAGAGAACAGCTTCATCTTCGACTTCTCCTTCTTCATTTCACGCTCCTGGGGTATAGGCGGCGGGGTAGGTTCATGTGTTGCTGACAGTCCCGGGGATGGAATTGGACTCCTGGGGTACGCCGCATTGGCTGCACTTGTTGCCGCCATACGACTTCCACCAGCAAGTCCATGTTGATATTGCGAGCTTGGATTGTTTGATCGATTTGAGAAGTCAACGACTGGTACAGGAGGGGGAGGCGACATGTGTCCTTTGTTTGGCGCGTTCCGATCCGCAGGCCCAGGTATTGTCTCCGATCTCTTTCTATTGTGGTGTGCGGTTTGTGGGTGCATCGCAGCCTGTGCCGCAATCTGCGATGCGGTGAGGTTTGTCATGGCGGACGTGCTCGGCGTGCCAGACGAAAGTGTGGGTTCGAAGTATCCCTGTGAACGTTGTCGTCGGTGTGTGAAGTGTGAACCGAACGTTACAGGCGAGCCTACCACGGGAGAGACAGTACGAGAGGAATCGTTCACAGCGCGAATGAGTGGAGGCCGTGGTAAGCTGTCGGTGGACGTGTTGATAGGTGGTATATTGACTTGTCTCCCATGCAGTGTATATGGAGAACGACGCGAAGCGAGCGCGGTGGCATTTGAGGAGTCTGAGGAGGAGTCAAAAGAATCACTGTTACTGCGACGGTATGCAGGTGCTGGAGAAGAGGGAGCCATAACAAGACGAGTGATTGTTGGCGGAGCTAAAGCTTGCTGGGATACGTGACACGGCCGCAGGGAGGGGGGATTCGGTCCACGGTCAAAGACTTGCGGCTTCCATACACGCCGGACAATGGCCGTGACAAAATGCCCAGTGGTAACACAATTCTATCCGGCAGAAGTGAATACAAAGAGACAACGATAATTAGTAGAACTGTAGGTGTATAATCTGGAGAATGAGGGGATACCTAGATCCGTCCATGATGTTGGAGAGTCCACTAATTACGGCTAGTTAGTAGTTCTCGGGGTTGTAGGGTGGGGACTTAGCGTCCCCCGCAACCTCGAATTGATCTTTTTCACCTTCATCCAACATCATACCATCTCTCTCCCTCAGCCCCCATTGCTTTAGCCATGCCAGATCTCGAAGCGAAGTACGTTCATGTTGCCGAAGCTTCGTCATCGTCCTCGCCGAAGATATTCTGTCGTCATCTCCCCCAAGTCTCGGAAACGTCCCCTACCGAAGAACGCGTAGCGTACCTCTCTGCTCTCCGTAGCAACACCATCAAGCTTCAGGACGAGATTAATACCTTTCTGACGAACAAAATGGAACACGATAAAGCTGTGGCTGATGGCAAAGGAAACATCGATGATTCTAAGGAGGAAGAGAACTACGGTGAAGAGGTCGTTGAGGATGATTGATGAAACTTCAGTGGATGTCTGGTGCATCATAAACGACGACAGAGGATACCTCAAGCATATTATTATCAAGTCAGGTGGAAGTATGATATGTTCATAGTGCAACGTCGCAAAGAGGGGCGTATAGACTGCAAAGGTGGCCCGGTACCAGCGCCGTGGGACATAACTTCGACCGGCCGCAAAGCTCACAAATACTGGACAAGAGAATCTACGGAATCTCCCAGTAGTAATCATGAGCTCTCCAACGCACAGAGCCGCAGAATGTCTAACTTTACGCTATATGAGGCCGCCCCGCATCTATCTGAAGAGACGATAGAATGACTGTACACAAGTCTGTAGGGGTTTTCAGATCCTGGTACTCCTTATTGTCTTTTTCCCTTCGATACACCACCCAATACACCTTTGGACAAGGCCCTCATTATCCCTAAACTCGCACTCCACACAGGCGCGCTTGCAAGGCGAAGAGACCCTCTCAGCGATCTACTACGAGCCTCATATCTGATTTCGTCCACGGCTCCTTGTTTAATTGCTGATCAAGACAAATTCACATCGTGAAGGGACTCATGAAAGTGTTGACTTCTGTGGATGGACGCAGGCTGAACAATAGTGTCGCGGTGGATCGCAATGCAGCTACAAGGACATAATAGACGTTGAGATCTATATACAAGGCGAGAAATGCAATCGAAGGACGAATACGAGCATCAGAAAATCTTAAGTCCACTTACTTCCTTTTACAACAGCTGCAGTCAAGCCTTTGCAGTATCCAAAAGCGTCGTTGAGGGCTAAGTTGCCTTCACGATTGATTATCAATGTAATTACGCGTCAAGCCATCTCTCGAATGACTGCTTCCTCGGCCTCGTCAATACCATTCTGTGTTGTTTTGACCAGAAGGCCTTCGCGACTGAGAAGACCCACGTCGGCTCTGATGTCTCCGTTCTCCGCGTTCTCCAGACAACCTTTTTCGAGTATCTCAATAAAGGTTTGGAACGATCCACCGGCGCGGATCTCATCTTTGTATGCCGCAACACACCTTTCGCACAGATAAAGACCACACCCACGTCGCATTCCAGAATCACCTCTTAGTTCGTTACCAAGATGATCAGCGTCTTTATCCGCTTCACATGCCGAAGTTGCCGCATATACATAACAGAAAGTGCAGAAATATTCGTTGTCCAGGGGCACACCGTCGAAGAGCCGGTTGATGGCATCGTCATTCCCAGCTACTGTCTTCAGGTGTTCTGACCCTTTGAGGGGTCCAATGATATGTTGATCACATTCCACGATGAATTCGCGCTGCAAAGTGCAATTTGCACACATTCTCGTTGGTTCGATGCCATTGGCAGTGTAACCGCCCTCCAGTTCTGAGTAGCCCAGGCCTGAGTCCCATTTGAGTACGTCGACGGTCTTTACTTGTCCTAGCCCTCCCAACCCATAAGTCAGATCTTGACAAAAGTTACAGTGCGGATGCTTTAGAGTGAGCATTTCTACGGTGGAAACATCTATCCAGGGGTCTCCGACCAGCATGAAAGCCATAGGATGAGCAAATTGCGTCCTTATTTGCGTCATTGTCCCGCTGTTTCCGTGAACGTCCATCATCCAGCACCCAGTGTCGGCGCCAGAGACCTCTGCAATCGGATAGGTTACAGTGCGAGAATCTTGAGGCTCGTCAACGAGTGTCGGACCGGAAAGGCCTCTGTACACTTGCACCGTGGAAGGGCTTGACTCCCCAATTTCTACGGTGGAGTGAGCGTGTTCATCCTCACCTTCCAGATCTTCATTCTCTTCCTGATTTTCGCCGATTTCTTGTTCTGCATCGGTGTCTTGGTCCATGACGTCTTCACTTTCGTCCTTCTTACCTCCTTTAATGCTTAGTTTCTTTGTTTTCAGCTTTCGCAAATTGAGAAAATCGCAAGTCGTGCCATCTTTGACGCACGTCTTGCAAGGTGGTAGATCGTCCTTGGTTTTGAGAGAACATCTTCTTTTCGCCAAGCGACAACGGGTGCACTGAATATACGTACGGTCTGCTGCAGCTGCAAGGATCATGTTCTGTAGCGACAGCGGATTATCGACGGAAATCCTCTGCCTTCCATGGCCTGGCAGAGGTCCCGCGACGCATAAACTCGACGAAGTCACGCACTCATCACAAGGTCCCGGCTGATCTGGATTGTCTGCTAAGGAGCAGTCGTAGTCGGCTCTTTTGCAACTTTGGCAACGTTGTCTGTATTCAGGGGCGACGAGAAGTTGGCAGTCTCGCTGGTCACTTCTGGGATCATCTTCAGAGCCTGTATCCTCTGAGCTGTGTTCTGCGGGCGGACAAAGTGCGCAAGGATATGCGTTCGGGTCTTTCAGCAAAGGACAGGCCAGGTCAAGTCTGCGACAAGTGACGCAACCTCGAGCCGCCGGGTGGTTACGAAGGTCCTCTTGATGTCGGTCAGGATCCGTCAGTGGGTCGGTGATGACTTCATCTACATTACTTGATGATCTGTAATCTCTTGCTCGTCTTCGGCGGTGGCGCTGCTTCACCACTTGAGTCATACCCGTGCCAGAGCTTTCACCGATAGACTCGTCAACGAAAATATTCCAGGCCTCGTCATCTGGCCAATTATCCACCCAGCCCGCCAATAGCTGTTGCATTTCATATGATTCATACCTGAAGATAACTTCGAGGTGGAGTCCCTCTTGTCTGGCCTTCAGCTTTGAAGTTGGTGCTTTGGGTCTCTGTGGAGCGTCCAGTGATTCTTCAGCATCTTCGTCTTCAGGGTCTGCGTTGACCACGAAGCCAGTGCGTGGCAGACTGATGGCCCGGCGCTTGCCATCTCTTTTCTTTGAGTGCTTGCGCCGGTTTTCTGCTCTAGGGTCGTAGTCACCACTGTTGTCATAGTCAAAAGCAGTTCTCATTGTCCGAAGAATTTTTGGGTCACGTTCCCGATAGTCATAGGCTTTTACATAGGGCGCAGGTGCCGCAGGTGGTTCAGGCGATACTGGTGTGTCGTAGCGAGTCTTTCGAAAATTCTCATTCTCTTCGTAGTAGCGCTCCCTGAACGCCATATCTTCGGCTCCATCGTCCATCGGCTCATCCTCACTCTCCATTTCTTCATCTGACAAGATCTCATCCTCTGCTCCTCTTTCTTGGTCCTCTTGGCCTTCTTCAATCAGTTCACTATCTGTAATCTCTTGGTCTTGTTTGTCTTCTTCCTCGTATTCATCCTGGAGTTCCTCAGATCTTGCTGGGCTTGAGGTGATGTCGCATCCTTCGCTTGAGTGGCCTTGTGGGCTTTGTTGAGGAACTTTGCTCGTCAGCTGCATTGGCTCAGAAATTATAGAGGATTGAATGCCTAGATCTACCAAGCCGGAGTTTTGAAGGCGCATGGAAGTCATGTTAGAACCGAGGCTGCTTGTATGTCGTGAAGTACAGTGTTGAATGCTTGGTTGGTTAGACTCCTCAAGCTGCATTGGCGTCGGGAGTGATTGTTTACGTTTCTGGTTATGAGAATCGGACCTCACTTCTGTCACACCGCTGCTGTCTTGTGAGGTGGGCTGGCATAGCCCATTCCATTGAAGTGAAGGGTCGTCATTGATCCTTGATTTGATCGACTGTTGTGACTAATATAAGAGATCAGCCTCCAAAGTTAATGCTTGGTCATCTCAGAGTGTAAACGCGTCGCACTATTTCTCAGTGTCTCCCCATTCTTGAGATCTCCAATATCAGATTGGAGAAGCCCGAGTACTTTTCGATCATCACCCTAACTCCTAGCCCTATGCAGTCCCAGATACGTGGTATAACTTACAAATTCAAATTCAGAATCTGATGAGCGCCCCGGTGGAAAACTCCAAGTGGGACTGGGATTCATTGTATATCACTCGCGTGAAGCGTGTAGAGTTGAGTGAAATATATCAGTATTGGTCAAACCAGAACGTGAAAGTGAAGTCTTCTGGCTGATTTGGCGATGGGAAGCGTCAAAGCAGAAAAGAAAAAGGCAGAGCTAGGAACCAGAGAGGTGTTGGAATGAAGTGCATCTGTATAAAGCTCAGACCGGATAACCAACTTTGTGACGGACTTGCCTTGGAAGAGGAGTGAAGTGCGATAACTTTGTAAAGGAAAGGGTGCCCAGACTCACAGAAGTACAATTATTAACGCCATTGAAGGTGTTGAGGACTCTCTATCCAGCATAGCATAAGACGTTTAATCTACGCACGACAAGATCTTGTATCGACATCAATCTGCAGATGCTATTGCTACTCTACAAGGTATTATCTTGTTACTTCAGGTTCTCGGATTTGAGGTGAATTATCTTCCTTAAGCCATCTGTTTTGTACTATTTGTACCCGATGAGGAGTTAGCCATTAGAAATTGGTAAATGCTAGACTGAGATACAGATATTCTAGGTAATCATCCATACTCCATAGTAGTGAAATGATTATTTCACTCAAGCTGGAAGGTTTGACAAAAGTCTTTTCGAGTATACCACATATCAAGATTGACCCTGAAACTTGTGCCTGACTCGGAGACGCCAAAAAATCACTGGCAAAGTCCGTGAAATTCTGCCCAGATTCAGCGCTAGGACGATGCTCTCGAACGCCTATTTTACATCCTATCAGCTCTATGAAGCGCATATTAGCCTACGTTGTTAAAAATACTGTTAAATTTTGTTGGGCACTGACCTAAAACACTTGAGTTTGCTGACAAAGCGAAAATAACAATTATTGCGGAGCACTATTTCTCGAACTCTTGGCCTCTTTAAAGCTCGTTAAAGGGAACATGGCCGCTGAGACAGAGTCGTGAACAGCATCTGACAATGTCTGGCCACACAGGATCTTATAGCACGCACGAAGAATGATCATGGATCTAGAACGGCAAGGGAAAAAACAAAGAGTCTGAGACGAAAATAAACAGCCTCGCCGCGGCCCTCTGGTGAGGCTAGTCTTCGTTCCGTAGCACCTTTGCAATATGACTCTACGTCCCAAAAACACCTCACACAATGACGACAAGAGAATGAGTGACAGCCTCGATGAGATACACAGAGTAAGCAACGAGACTGGCAGAGGCAAGACCTGTGATAACGATAACAATCGATACGTACGTAGACCTGGCCTCGAATGATGAACGCCTTGACGATGCAGAACGCCATCAGGTGCAGGAGTAGGGTGCGGACGCATGCTATCACACAAGTATAGTGCACATGGGACTTCGAATTCCGATAACTGGACCTCGATGGGACAAATTCGAGCCAGTAACCAGGCCAAGAGAAGAATGTCGTGCAACATATGCTTTCGACACCGGTACCTTCCGCGGATGTAAGATAGTAATTTCCGCGTTGTGTCTGCAAGGGACAAATGCGCTGCTGATCTTTGTTTACGAGGATCTTTTACAAGAGGCTGATCCACGTAGTCATATGGTATCTGATCCTAGAGGCTTGAAATGCGGCTTTCTCGTCGAGCATATTCTCCTTTGGACGCCTGAGTCTAGACTCGACTATTGAAAGCCTCACCACCGCTCTACTGCCGATACAGGGGTAAGGGGTGGAGACAAATGATCACTAGACAAGACTGGCAACTTCAATGAGGAGTTTCAAGGCCTCTGAGCTGCACCGGTAAGCCAGTACTACGTACAGCAAGGATGCTTTAATCGGCCCTTTTCACACCGTTCGGACTCTGGAATCCTGATATGCCAATCAGCTTCGATATCGCATCAAGCATAAGGTGAGTGATTTTGGTTGGGCCTTTGTAGGTTCTCTTGTGGACTTTTGATGCATTTCCGTATTCTAACATCAAATGCTGTGTCCATTTGCAGAATGCTGTCTTTCAGTATGTGCTTTACAAGGCCCCCACATCTATTGTAAGAGCTAGGAGTTGACTCCGAGATTATTACAGGCAGGTGCCATTCACGCAAGCTCACCATGCTTCGGTCCCAACTTCCATGGATACTAGGGTCTTTCAATAGTGACTGCTCCACAAATCTCATGAATGTGTACCAGAGACACGGAGGCGGGTCCTTTCGTTTCGATATCATGATAGCTTTCGACATGCCTACGTCTCTGACTTTAAATATCAGAATTCTCCCGTGTAGTAGATCTTATAGTACCAATTGATTGGACACATCCAACGCAATCATAAGCAGCTATTCTTGTGATTTCGCAGCTCTGGTCAGGTAACAATCGACACCGAGAAATGTTAGGACGTCAATCCCGAAGCCTGTAACGATAGAGGGACCATGCAAGGACTCGATCCGGAAAACGAATACCGGGTCGCACCACGCAGCCCCTGTCGAATGGATGCGCAATATAACAGTCGGGCCGTTTCTAGATGAAAGGAGCTATACGGTAAGTAGAGAAGGCCTAGGATGTGTGAATGGTAACATGTTAAGGAGAGGGGGAAGAGGCTATCAATAGTCTACAACAGCAGCCACGAGGTTTTACAGTCGGTCATTGGAGCGGCTGTATATTTCCCATCAAGACAATGCTGTCGGATCGACAGCGGAAAGGTGATTGTGATTATCGAAATGCTGCGACAAACTTAGCGGTGTAGACTGTGTTGCGTGGTATGCCCTTCTGGAATATTGAACTTCAATGCTTTACATCATTATTGTAATAATTCTACAGCTGAATATGCTTATTAGATCAAATCATCGCTATTGTCTTCCAAGCCCAACCGTGACCTGACTTCCAGTGTCATTTGCTACCTATATGCAACACATGCAGTCTAATAGCACACGATAAGAAACATAATCCACCATCCGATTGCGCCATAAATGCGTTTAGATAACAGTGGTCTCGAGCCAGTATGTGGCGAGATCGGGTATATGCGAAAGCGAATCCTCATGCTCTACCTCGTTTAAAATCAATTTTACAGCATTTCGAACGTCATGGCGAACAGAAGAATTGTTCCTGCCAAGAAAGGGTTATTGGTAGATCTGTGATCAGCACCGTTGGCCGTAGGTGCTGGTGCTACCCAGTCTGGAGGTGGCCACGAGCTGGTAGCACCACCTGTTATCGACTCAGTGGGCAAGTCCGAGGACAATGCTGTTGAGGTAGCAGTAGTAAATGAACTTGGCACTATCGTATAGGAAGTCGACCACAAGGTTGACTGCACCGTGGAATGTACGCTTTCTCCTCGAGAAGACGTCACGGTAGGTTCGGAAACAGACAGAGGATCACTCGAAGTAGACGATGGATCAAGCCTCGAGGTGATAAATTCTGTGGTGAATGTAGCAGAAGTTGGTGCTATTCCAGGAATCACAGCGGTGCTAGGCCAGTCGCATGGCCAACAGGTAGCCACATCGCTACTTCGAATGGTTTTAAGCGCAGGTAAAAGCGCTGATAGCGCGTTTGGGGTTGACAAGGGAGGAATTGGAAGAGGTTGTGTGGGATCTCCGAGATCCTTCTGTACAGCAGAGATGACAAGTATCTCTGTGTTATGTGGAGTGGCCACTATCGGATAGGACAGGGTTGGTGTGGTTGCTGTGATCGTCAGTGGATGAGCAATTGAAACTCTAATCAGAACGAACCATTAGCGAAGTATGGTGATACATTTACACCATGTACAATCTTTACAAGTGCACCTACTGCGAGCCATATATATGTTCGCGCAGAAATGAGCATGGTGTATTATCAGGAGCAGGCTGTCCCGGAGTGTTAGGACTTTTAGCGATGGATTTGTCGGGGACAGTGATGGCTGAAAATATCCGTATATGATGATAGGAAAGTCGGAAAATAGTGGAAATGAAGTTTTTACCAGAGCATATTCATTTGTAACAGTCTTTTACCGTTTACTGACCGCGGTGGCTGGGTAAAGCGGTGGCTGGCTAGCCTCACCGAGTGGCAGGCAAACAGCGTTATAGATCATCTCTGATTTTAGCTTCTCAAATACCATAGCATGAGAATCTTCTGAGTCCATCGCAGATATGATCTGAATTGATGTTTTACTTGGATGTAGGCTATTCATGCGATCATAAGTACAAATGTCCACACAAAAGCGTCCGTGCGCAAACTAGCCACACGTGACATACTAGCGCGCACGTGACTCTTTCCTAGGAACAAACAAGTTTCAAGAGAATGACGAAAGGAACCACACTATGTTTATCTCAGGTATACAACCCTCACCTACGGAACGTCTTGAGTGGTAGTGAATCTGTCACCTTTGTTTACACTGAAGTGTTCCTCTAGAAAGACTGTACGATGAACAACTGCGAATACATCCTACTTAGTATTGCCTGCATGCCTTGCAGGTTGCTCCCGCATAACACAAAAATCCCTGTCGGTACTCAGCGCGCAACTTGGGCGTGCACCAAATAAAAGTCAAGCTGCTTGCTGTTGAGGAATAACGCTATAACCGATTGCTCACAGAGACTCGCGCTGGTATTGGGGGACCCCATTTTCAGCTTCGTACAAATAAGGCTTCTGGTCCTCTACCGAATCTGTTCTTCATCGCCCGAAGCGTTCTCGACTTGGTATCGGGGTACTAATAATCATATCGGCTGGAGCAATCCTCTTATCATCCACTCGAGGTCATTTTGGTACTTATTAAACTCCTGAAGAACGGAGCTGACCAATGCCGCATTTCCTGGAGTCTGGTCAAGGTTTGGTATGATGTTTCAGGCAGCTGACGGAAACATATGATTGAACCAGTCTTTGGTTCTGATGCAAGCCAGCCTATTGTACCCACCCGAGTCGCGAAACGACACGACCGCGCGCGAGTCATAATTCAGTGGAGTGAGCCTCTGCCTGGCGAGGTGATAGGGTGTGACCAGGAGATGGTTGCGCGGTTGCAAGGGAACCTTCGACATCTCTGCGAGGGCATGTAATTCGGACCGAAAACAATGTCGTCATTAGACATCCATATCCAGTTGGAGGCTCAGGGTCCTCGTCGACGAAGTATATCTTCAATTGCAGCAACCACCAGAGAGCCACTGTATGGCAGGCAAGCGTATGGCGAATCCGCGTTCGTAGAGGGAAATATAGCAAATGAGTCACAATCATCTATACCAGGGCCTATTCGTCTCTTGCAGGCATAAAATACGACTTCAACACACATATTCGTGTGTCTTTGTATTCATTCCATTCCGAGGGCCACTGCACTTGACAGTACCCCCGAGGGCTAGAATTGCACCGTAAACCCTGTCCTTGCTTGACATGTCGTCACATATACTTGACAGCTCCTCCCTCATAAAGACGACCACGTCTACTGTCACGTTGTGTTCCATTTCCCAACAATCGGACCCTTCAGCCATACATTCTGTCTCGATAGGCAGTACTACGCTATCAAATACGCACTCAAGCAATGACAGATCACTTCATATCCACCTTCAAATCGCACGAGGTTTATACGTACACCTTTGGCGATGATCGGGCCAGGCCGATACAGTGCACGGAGGGCCTCAGTCCCAGCTCAAGAAATACGACCGTGCAAGATACCAACACAGCCGACAGTAACTTGTGCACTTCCTATGGCAGCGTGGATACGGGCGCCTCACAGAGTCTGTTTAGCAATCTTCAAGGGAACATCGCGCAAACAGGACTGGGAATCAAGACGTCTATCAATGAGGTGTTCATGCCACTCACATCTTTAAGCATGCTCCACGGCGACACTTACCTGTTCAATCATGCGCCGAAGAACGGACAAACAGGCCATATATACTCCCAACCAAATATCGGACCCCCATCGGAGCTTAAAAATTACGCAAGCCCTACCTCGGAGCATCAGTCCGTCAAATCAGACAGAGTTGAAGACTTGGACTCTGCTCATGGACGCGAAAGCGCAGCTCTAGGTCACAGTAGCACTTGGTCTACCTCGCCAGAATCCCAACACAAGCACAAGCCTGTGGCATACACAAGGAGAAAGAAACCCCTGCAAACGGAGGGGAAGAAACCTGATACGCTTGAGAAGCAACGGAGCCGGAATCGGTTGGCAGCAGAAAGATGCCGCAAGAGACAAGTGAGCAGAATACAAATCTTGGTGGACAAGGTGGAGCAGCTTGAAGACCGTAGAGAGACACTATGCGCTGCAGTTGGCTCTCTTAGTTCTCAAGTCCTTGGACTGAAGGAGGAACTTTTGCGTCATAACGACTGCGGTTGCGAGAAGATCCAGAGCTACCTCCAGTCTAGAGTGGATCAGCTATTGGAGCATCCACCACATCGCAGGTCGGTTCCTTGACATATCTCCACAGACGACTATCAATGGCGGTGGAAGCTCATCAAGATGGTCAAACACGTCGCAGTGCAGAAGGAGGGAGCAGAACAGACCATAATCGGGATGATCCTCCTGAGCCTAGACACGCGACCACAATTCGGCAATACAAGCCTAGGGACCCTCCAGTCGACGCTTCGGGCTATTGTGTATTGTCTGATAACAGCATACACTAAGAAGACACGCATGGGATTGTGCGACCTCATTCGTGTCTCCTCGTTACCCCAGTAGGATTATCACTGGTGGCCAATACTCCGAAGACCTTTGGGAAGAAATACTCGCAAGCCATGCGGGAAGATACGCATGGTGAAACAAGACTTCGATCATCGCCCCCGCTGGGAGTCAGCAAGGGGGTACAGGCACCCATGCATACCAGAGGACTTTTCTCTCTTATACTGTTTGGCGTTGTAGCTTTCGCTCGTCCAGATGCCCATATATTAGAATATCATACTATGTACGCTGTTAGTCGCCAATTTCTCAGTTACAACTTACGTAGGGCTATTCACTTCGCAGCGCGCCAATATATCTTATCAATCAAGGTTCAACAGTCAATCATTGGCAATGACCAGGATGTTCTTCTTTTCACAAGCCAGTCAAGGACGTTAAATGACTTATGGTGCAGCATAGATGAAGTTCAACAACTCAGATAGATCAACATATTCTCTTTCCTCCATCCCTCTCTTTTTCTCTCTCTCTCTGCTTGTTCCTATGCTTGTTGCGCCTTCCCGACAGTCTTACTTTGCCATCAATTGGCGCTGGAAACTGGAGCTGTCTCCGAAGTCACACGATGAAAGTGTGCAGAATGTTGTGCTGCCGGAATCCTCGTCATGTGCGCTTGCTGTCCAGGCCGACTATCTGTACACGAAGCCTTGCAGGGACTCAAAATCTCCCAGCTCCGGCTAACACGAGCAAGACAATTAGCTATTTGTCTCCTAATCCCTACCTACTTCATTGCTCTTAGTGTCCTTATCCTACAAGCATTGAAACAAAGGCAAATACAGCGGGTCCAACAAGCCTCATCTCTGTCCCCACTCAGCACGCAGTTACGAATAACGGTGCTGGGATCACACCACGACCATTACACACTTTTCTCGCTCCGGACATTGATTCCTTGCTAATGGTCTCTAACTGGACACGCACCCCTGTTGCACTTCAATCTGCTGGTCCTTGAAGGTTTGCAGGCTGATCGCCGTGTTCACGCTTCTTCGTTAGGCATGTGCATCGACGAAGCACTAGGATCGTCCAGTTCTTAACTACAAGACCTTCTTATACTTAAGCGCCCATTTTACTCGAAAGCAAGACTGACTCAATTTTCAACATTTGTGTGTCAATCGCGGCGCAACTGAATCAGACTGAACGTGTGTCCCATTCAACAACAGTACCGCCGGCTCATCTTCACTTCCACGCGTTGATAGATAAATGTCTGAACAGAATAGGACCAAATTGGGAGCAAAACGCGAGCTTGCTGGGCGTATACAGACGTGTGACATATGCAGACTTCGTCACCAGAAATGCAATGGTGCGAAGCCTTGTTATCATTGTGAGGCCCGCAAACTCGAATGCAAGTACACCAACATCCCAACTTCAAAGAACAAAGGTCGCAAAGCCCCCAAAGCCTCAACAACTAGTGAGACTGCCGCAGATCGGGATAGTAGGAGGAATGACTTGGTCATCCAGACGATTATACAGGAAGAGATTGTTAGTATTCCTAGGTCTGCACGGATGGCTGAGGGAGTGACTGATATTACAGGCTTCTCTACCAATGTCGCAATCACAAAGTCAAGAGCTTGTCGAGCGTCTTACTAGAAGAATCTCCAGACGAGCTGCGCCGGTACAAATAAGTCCTCAATCCGATATGACACGCCCTGTTGTCGTCTCAGCTAGGCCGCAGCATCTAGTTAATGTCCTTGCTCAGCATTTAGCTCACAGGACCAGACAAATGCCACAAAAAGTACTCAAAGAGCTCATAATAGGCGTATATTCGGGACCTCCTCTCCGTTTACCTACAGCTCTACATCACGACGCACCAAACGAAGCGATGCATACGAAGGAACGGGCGACAAGTTGGATTCAGTCTCTACTACACGGACCAAATAATCTCATCGGCCTTCTGGACGCTCGCGAGAGTTTAGAGCTTCTGGACAGATTCTATTCGGCGGACAGCATAACACCAGTAGAAGAATGTATTTTGACATATCAGCTGGCTCTTGGGGCACGCTTGGCGGATGATACGCCTGAATGGGTGCATTATTCTCTATACGACCGAGCGAGGGCACAGTTGGAGAGGTGTATAGATTCCGAAGAAGATGATACGTGGGTCATACAAGCTATGCTCTTAAGCTGCATGTACCTCATGAATGCGCGTCCAAAGATTGGCAGAATACTTATAGGCAAGCTCAATGTGCGATTTGCTGCCTCAAGCTTGAGTTAACATGCAGTACAGGCACGGCAATACGAATCGCACAGCAACATCAAATTGATTTAGCTTTTCCAGACTCCTCGATACAAGATAAACGAGAATACGATCGGTTGAGGATGATCTGGCGTAGCATCTATTACCTCGATATGTATGTGCACTCAGCCATGACTGGGCACGCCGTCTAATTGCTCTCAGCTGGAACTCCATTCTGATAGGGTGCTTGCCTCAGCTCAGCGCGACGACAACTCAAGATCCTTTCCTTCGAGTAAGTCTCAGACAAATTTATGAATAGAAGATGTCAATCTGATTGAACGACCTGCGCAGGACATGGAAAATGATACAGTGGTACCAAATCAAAGCCTCGCCCACAACACTGCCATGCTTGCAGTCATAACAGGCAAGGCTCTAAGCGATATCTATACAGTCAATAAGATGGAGCCAAAAATGTTCGAGAAACATGTACAGTCTCTAAAGAACTGGGCAAAAAGCTTGCCGATAGACATGCAAGTCATAGGCAATAGGGAGACTCATGGTCCTCAGTTGCTCGCGACCGTATCTTCGGTATGTTCCATCTACGAATCGCATGCTTGCCATCTGACGATCACTCAGGGATATGCAGAGTTGCTGTATTACGCGTCAAACATGTTCATAACCTTACCCCCGCTCCAATACTCCCTTTCCGGCACGCATGACCTGCCTATGGGTCTGCATTTCGCTGCATTGACATGGTACGAAGCAAGCAGTCATATCTTCTCTAGCATATTTATAATGACTTTTCCCCTAGTACAGAATCGGCGATGCGAATAGGTAAGGTTACCAAGGCCTTGCTATCGCAAGGAGTCTTCACCAAGAGATCAGATATGCCAATGTATGCACCCACCAGAACCGAGGATATACCTTTACAATCAATCTACTAACACACAAGTAGGGTACTGAACTTCGTTGCGGCTATTGTTCTGCTCCTAGGCTTGAATATCAAAGATTCTGGATCGAAGTTTGACTTGGATGTGACAACACCAGAATCGAAAAAACCTGGAATGGTGGAAGGACTTAAGACGTGTATCGCGAATCTCGAAGAGGGCGCGAGCCAGGATGAACACGTCAAGAGCCTATATCAGATTGCACAGGCATTGAGAGACCTGATGGAAATGGCCGGCAGTCCTGGTGAGGGCTCATCGGGAGAAACTTCACCGCTCGGGCTTTCAACACACATGTTTTCCTTACAGCAACAGCAAGTCCCACCACGGTCAAGGGACCACTCATCCAGCGGTTCGCATTCGCACCCGTCCTTCACACCTCAAGGCATGTATATGCCAGACACTTCACAAGCCTTGAACAACACGCCGACCGTCGGAGCGCTCGGGCAACCGTCACACCTCCAGTGGCCAGCAAATTCGCCATATAGTCCACACGTGGGGCCTGAATCGATATCAGGGCTTACACCACTGCATTCGGGCGGCATACTGAGCAATCCCTATACACCAGTGACGTATATGACGGATTTCCAAGACGAGGAACCAGGTGGATACGTGGATGGACGGTTTGCGCATCAAGTGCCCTACGCTACCAGTTCAGGCGACATGAAATCACCGCTCGATGAGCGGAGAGCGTCCCAATACTCGAACGAATATTACTGATGAGTCCGTCATGCGCCGTAACGAATCTTCTTGTTACATTACACTTCATCATCATAGCTAGTACATCATTCTTTTCGGGGACGCATATCATGCAGCATGGAATGGCATTAACAAATAGCACTTTTCAACTTTTGTCAATCGCCGACACGCCTGCTCTTCCCAGGCCAGGTCAGGGCCTCCCAGATCATTCCGCGTGTAACCCAAGCCTTTCTCGGATCGGTCCGACGCATGTAACCCGATGTGGCACCATGATAATCCCATGATCCGCTGTCCTAGCAAAAAAAGCACTGAGGTCTTGTTTTCGGGCTCTTAAGACCTCGAGCCCCACCAAGTACGCTCTAGTACATCGCAGAGTCTTGGTGTTTGGCATTGTGCTGGGCGACCGCGGAGGTAGACCTCCGTTTCCACAGAGAAGCGGTGCCAGGAGCATGGGATCGGGCCCGGGTTCGCTGGCAGTCGCGAGATGGAAAAGCGTGGTGGTACCGTGTTCTTGGTGTTTACGAACTTATCCCTGCTCTTGACCAGACTTGTCATTGTACAATGCAACTTGATACAAGACAGCAAACAAAATGCCGTGTTACGAATTAGCCCTTTGTGGCATCGTGACCTTTTGACAATCTGGTACTCTGTCTCGGCTAACCTCGTCTCGAGCATCGTGGATCTTTGACATATTGCTTGATCGCTGTGCTGCCCAATATAATCACGAAGCCTTGGCGATCGGAGTATTCGCATGACATCACAGCTCGTCTGGAAATACGCTATCTTCGTATAATTACCACAGAACGAAAAGTGGAAGGTCTAAAACGAAATACAACAGAGATTCAGTCATAGAGATGCTGAAAACAAAAATTGAAATAGCTCAAAGTGGTTTCGATCCACTGTCCTCCGGGTTATGAGCCCGGCGCGCTTCCGCTGCGCCATTGAGCTGCAACTTCTTCATTTATCGGGGAACGTTGTTTATCTGAAGCGGGATTTCATGTTCTGACTCATATATGGGGCTGACCCACTAAAATGTCACCAAAAATTTTCAACTGAGGGCCTTCATTATTATGATAGTCGGCTCATTGGGTATCACTGACCGTTTAATATCTAAATTAATGTGACACTTTGTCACCCCTGTGCGTTCAGCCAGGGAATTGCTTCGCCCAATCTTATATGGTCCTGTGTCGCTAGCTGTGCCACAGCTCGAGACGTTCCCTACATGATTCGATGCTTTTGGTAGCTCTCGTAGGTCAACGAAGAGCCAGGTCAGGCTTTGATTGACGTATTGTTGAGTACAACACCTGAATCCGATCTCAGCTAGAAGAGCATAGAAGGTCTAAGAGACCTACCTTTGTGAGCTCGGAGGAAGTTCGAGAGTGACTATCCTTATTGCTTAAATGTCTCATCTGAAATCAACTACCTTCCAGCCCATGGTACCTCCCCTCTGCCGAAGCCACTGAGTGTAAGTCCTCCTTTGCTTTCATTCACCGGCCTCTTAGCAACCTTTCCTTGGCTTCGCACGCCTTCAACCACTTTGTCAAGCCCAGTCTCTACGACCACACCCCCAACTATCATCTCACCCAGCGTGGCATGGAGCGTCTCGAAATTGAAAATGAGATCCAGTTCGCAGACGTTCTCAAACAAGCGATCAAGAGCTTCCACGAAGACTTGTATGAAGTCAAGGAGGGCAAGAGGTGATTCGGTCGATGTGGATATGACGATAAAGTACAACGTGGCATAATGTCGATACGTAACGAGGGATGGTGTATCATTGTGTTGAGCGCCCGGCGTAGTTGATTTGCTGCTGTTGGCCAATAGGGGCGGAAGACCATAAGGCTGTCAATCTAGCTGCTGGAACTTGGTAGAAGGGCTCACATACGGGAGAAAGTTACATGACGAATTTGGACGATTGGCTACAAGCGTAAATATTTCTGATATCAAGCGCTGCTGGACGCTTGTTTCCTTGGCGTTGTCAGTATAGTTCTACCAGATACTGTCAGAGGTCCTGGGGTGTGAAACCAACCAGTTGTGTATAGAATTTGGTCAGACGAGGCTGGCCCGAGTTGTTAAAGACCAGCACGGCGTTGATCATCGCGATGCTCTGTTATGCGCATCCAAGCTGGACGATGAGATTGATGTTTAATTAACTTGGTGGGAGGGGTACCTAGCTTGTGCCCCAAGCTCCTTCTTACTTACATCACTTGCTCAAGTCGCGTTGCAGGTTGATATTCTCTATCGCAGCACAAGACATCACAGTCCATTCTAATAATTGAAGAGAACTTACTGAAGGACTTACATCTAAACTTCAATCGCCATGACCTTCACCGCCACTTCGCTCCCAAGAGCATCAAGGCTACTACTCCGACGAACCCGAAGCATTAAGCTCTCAGAGCTTCCTCCCAAAGCGTCAACACGAACTGTCGCACCTGCTTATACACAGCATGTCTCTTCGAATATCAGCGTACAGATTGTGTCAGCCACACGTCCCTTTCACACGTTTCGCGCCCGGCAAGGGCTCATGCCCGATGCCGAGAACCCTGCACCGAAAGAGAGCGAGCCTATGGAACATGCCACGCAGCCAACAAACCTTACAACGGATGATTATCACAAACATGCCGATGCCTACTTGAACGAGCTTGTCGAGAAGCTTGAAGAATCCCAAGAGACTAGCTCGGAAATTGACGTGGAGTATTCAGTAAGGAAGACCTATTGAATACGGTGATAAGATTCGCTCGCTAATCATCATTTTGCTTAGGCCGGCGTCCTCACTGTCGAAATAGTGGGTAGAGGCTCCTATGTACTCAACAAGCAACCACCGAACAAACAGATTTGGCTCAGTTCGCCGATCTCTGGGCCCAAACGATTCGATTGGGTTACGCTGGGCGAATCTATGGAGCACAAGGAAGGTTCTGGGACAGGAGACTGGGTATGTTTGAGAGACGGCAGCAGTCTTACGGACATCATTCAGAAGGAACTTGGGGTCCAGGTAGGAGCTGCAGAAACCGTCTACGGAGAGCAGTGATCCATGTGTAACAAACTTTCCCAGGCGAGAGCATAGCGAGCATCGAATGTACTATACTGTTTCTCTGTAGAAAATGCTACAGAACTCTACATACGCGTGCCTATATGTCGAATTTGGTCCATTTCCCGGCTCGGTTCGAGTTCGAGCTCCTGGACCAGTACAGCTTTTCTGGTTAAGCTCGTAGTAGAGTAGATCCGGGCTTCTTTCACGCCGAGCTTTGTCGATTTTCATACTCTTTTCCAACCCTCACCGGGCGTCGTACATTCTTAGTTGGGCTGGGCTTGAGTAGCGCCCGGAAGTTTGAAGCACCATAGAGCGCCTCGGGATCCATGCCATGATATGACTGGATGTGGTGCGCAGTCGGGCTGGAAGAGGTGATATAATGTGCAGGTCGGAGCGACAGAACCTTTAAGACATCAGATCGGACGTGGACATGCCCGCGCTCTTACTACGAGCGTTCGCTCCTAAGGCACCATCCTTAGAGCGTATAGTCGTGCCTGATCCTCGAGGAAAGGCGAAATCATCATCTAGCTCTGCAGAACCATAGCAGCACTCAAACAGCGACAGCAACAGGTTTGACAATCTCCTCCTTGGGCGCCTCCTCTTCCGGATCCTCTCTCTCTTCCTTCGGCAGTGTATCCTTTTGGCAAAATACACGTTAGCTCTCCCAACGTTATAAGTGCCCTGACTCCCAGTCGATTATCACTCACCATGTCGTATATAACTTTAATCATGAGACTACAGCTCGGACAGACGCCCACATCTTCCCCTTCTCTCAGGTCGCCGATGGAGATCTCGAAGCGGTCGCCGCAGGGGCATGGGTAGTGGTAGATTTGCAGCGTTTCGTCGTATGTCATGTCTTCGATTTCGATCTCGTCGTAGAAGGAGTCGGCCATGGCTACGGTCCTGGATATCTTCGCGCACCGGGGAAGTGGCTGTGTCTGTTATGGGTGAGCGGAAAGTAAGTAAGGGAAATGGGATCTGGGATAAATTTTGGCAACGATGCGCGCCGGTGGCGGAAATAAGCCGGTGTTTGCGGGGAGGGGTTGAAAGCCTCAGGCATCACAGCATTGTATTATATGAAGTTTGAATCTCAACCGAATCTTTTTGACCACTATCGTCCTATATGTACAAAGTGCTCTTGCACAGAAACAAAATTGTACGAAATGCCTTAGTCATCGCCATCGGCATAACTAACAGCAGCCTTATTAGCCCTCACACTTCTCCGCTTTGGCGCAGTAGCTGTTCCTTTCCCCTTTGCTCGGCTGCTAGCTGGCTCGTCTTCAGCACTCAGGTCGCTTGGAGGCTCTGAGACAACGTCTTCCGCATCAGATGTGGACGGCGTTATGATTGCTTTAGTAACACTCTTCTTTGGCGCAGTTTTCTTTGTGGCAGCCTTGTTGGAAGTAGCAGACTTCTTCGACTTCACTGGTGTCTCCGTAGGAAGTTCCTCATCTTTCATTGAGGTTGAAGCTGCCATAGCTGTTGTTGTTGTTGCTCTACGCTTCTTAGCAGCCGGAGTCTCATCGGGCTCTTTCTTTTTCACTTCGCGCTTCTTGGGACGTAGCCACTCTTCCATACCTGGCGGCCAATAGACGCGACCTTCAGGACCGCCCATTCCTACTTCATGCTCGGGGATAGGGATGCGAGGTGCTGGTTCCTCTTCTTCAGCGTCGTCTACATCTTCCTCGGCAGTGCTATCCTTCTTTTTCCTCTTAGGCGTTTTCTTCTTCTTAGGAGCACGTACTGGCTTGTTGTCGTCGTTACGTACATGGGGAATGATATCATTGAACGTCTCGTAGCCAGGGAGCTTGAACGTGCGCATGAGCTCAAACACGGCTTGTTCCTTGTCTTTGGCCTCGATCATCAAGTCCATATCATGTGGGCAAGGGGGCATGGTCATCACCCTTGGCGAGTGCTTCCGTCTTTGCCTCTTCGTGATAGCTGCTGGTGTGGGCTCTGAGTAGTGCATTTTCTGTGTGATACCCTTGCGCTTCCATGTTTCTGTAATTGCCGGGTACAGATCAATAATGTCTTGGGTACCTTCCCGAAGCTTAGTTTCATCAAAGATGATGTTGTGATGATGGTAGTCTAGGACTAGCGGGATGTTCAACTCTTGACATACTGGAAGCAAGTCATGGACGGACCAAATAACGTCGTCGTTCTCCAATACCAAGCGATTTTTGACGCTTTGTGACAGCTTCGCATAGTTCTCGCGGAAGCGATCTAAGGTTGCAGCTTTGTCGCCAAACATACCACCCATGTGTAGTATTAGGACTGCGTCCTTGTCCTGTTGAGGTGGCAGGTTCAACAAAGTAAGAAGTTCATCATGAAATTCGAGATCCCGGAAGGAGCCATCAATAACAGACTTGCGTGGACTTCCCAGCTGTGTGAATTGTCCAGGATGCATGGTCACTCTGTGACCCAACTCAGCTATGACTTTACCGGCCTCTGCCAGAGTCTCGGACGCAAATGGTGCAAGCTTATATCCATACTCTTCATGAGAGGCGAAAGGGAACATTTCGGAACTCAAGCGCATGAATCTGATTCCGTAGCGGTCGTTCCATCGCACCATCTTGATGATGTCTCTAGCATTCGCAAGGCCGATGTCTTCAACATACTTCTGACCTCGCCTGAGGTCAGCAGGTAGATCTTTATTGGGCCGGTTTTTGGTAGCATGTTCAGGTTGCGTTGGATCAACTAGAGGGTGTCTGTGCTCCAAAATTGAGGCAATGCGGCAGGTACGAGAACAGAAGACTGGAGGATTTGAGTACCGTAGGTAGGTGTTCAAACAAGCCTGTGATCATTGATTAGGTGCATATTTGGGACCAAGACAAGGGACTTACGAATCCTAACCGACCTTTCCAAGGTAATGGCAATACAGAGCTATTCACAGGCGGAGGTCGTGTGAGAGCTTCCTGTAGCTCTTCCTCGTCTGCCTCCTCGAGCGCATCATCTTCTGGGTCGACGTTCGGCGTCGCAGGCTCTTTCTTTACGGCATTATTGATGTTCTGCGAAGAATGACTGTTCTTCGTGGGATCTATAACTGTTTTCTTGGGCTTAGATGCTTTCTTTGGCTTCTTAGCGACCGCTTCTTCAGTACTCTCGGCGAGTGACGACAGCTCGGACATAGGCGTCTCTTCGCGCTTCACTCGTTTAGGGGCAACATTGCGATTGACTTCGTTATCAGGAGAGGCACGAAGTGCGTTTGGTCCATCCACTATCTCTCTGTTCTCATCAGGATTGAACAGGGATTTGTTAGTGGCACTCCGCCGAGAAGATCGCCGCGAGAGCGTGGGTTCCGTCGTGTCATTTTTTGGAGGCGGTATTGGTGTTCGGGAGACGCGTGCTTGATTGACGCCGTTCGGCAGTGGTATCGCAGTAGTACTGCCAGCACCAACTTCGATGCCAGCTGCGGAAGAACGTTTTCGTTTTGCCATAATGATTGTTGTATGACGAGCTCGGAAACTTGCTCTAGTAAAAGACCGAAGCATAGAAATCTAAGAAGCAAAAGACACAAGCTGCGAGGAGAGTATATTGCTTGGAAATAGCGAACCGCACTGCATTAAGCCAATGACTTAAAAGGAGATTGGAGGTCTATGCTTGGGGAATATGACGAACTCGATCAAGCTACAAAACGGAAAGGTTGTATTATGGATGAGCACGCGGGTGAATCTTGCGGATCAAACAGATCTGTCGAGTAATGCTCATCGCTACGCCCACTAGAAACGCGTGACGTCAATGAATCTTCTTTTCGGGCTGGGCAGCGGGCGAGCAGCGCGTTCTGGCACCAGGTGGGCTAGAGACTGGTCAACCTTTCATACAACATCTGACAACAGGTTGCATATCATAGCTTGTAGTCTATAGTCGGGAGAACTACCCGAATGCCTCATCTGGACTTGGGAGTTGTAGAATTCCTTCACTGGAACTGGTCCAAAACCCAAACGAGTCAGAAGATCACGTTCCAGGTTCTGCGTCGGCCGTGTTCTGCTGAGTAATACAGAAGGTGCATTGAAATTACATCACCGCCCGAGGTGTTCACCCTCGACAATAGGATAGACCAAAACTCGTGCCTTCATTTCTGAACTCCGCTTGAGCGCATCAGGTCGATCTACATCCGAGCGTACGACTATGGCCTCCAGATCTGTTCCGCGACACGCTCTGCAATGTCTTTACAAGCGACCGTTGACTTCTGCAGCGGAGGCTCCGAAGCGCATATTATCGACTCAGGCTTCAGCACGATGTCTACATGCCTCCGCAAGAACGTCGCCTCTCGGACCCTCGCAATACCGGCCTTCAATTCCACAGAGACCTATCGCCAAAAACAGTCTACAGTCCCGACGAACGATATTCATACAGACTGAGACCACTCCGAATGAAGACGTAAGTTTGAATATAGAATGTTGCATCAAAGCTAACATCTTTAGGCTCTAAAATTCAATCCGAACACGCGGGTACTACCAGAGACAATCAGCTCAGGATTCCTTGAATACCTAAATCCTCGATCCACGCTTGCGCCTCCTCACCCTTCCCCACTCGCCGCAAAACTTATGGCAGTCGATGGCGTAACATCGGTATTCTTTGGTGTAGACTACATAACTGTTACAAAAGACAGCGCAACGCCATGGGCACACGTGAAACCAGAAGTGTTCAGTATTATCAATGAATTTGTTCTCTCTGGCCAGCCAATGGTTAAATCAGTCGAAGATAAAGCCGGAGAACAAGGACAAGAGTCTTCGGAACAAGATAGCCTCGCATACAATGAGAATGATAGCGAGACTGTTAGCATGATCAAGGAACTCTTGGATACTAGGATCAGGCCTGCGATCCAAGAAGATGGGGGCGATCTTGAATTCCGGGGCTTTGTTAACGGGCAGGTCTTGCTGAAGCTTGTAGGGGCTTGTCGCACGTGTGACTCAAGTACAGTCACGTTGAGAAATGGCATTGAAGGAATGCTGATGCACTACATTGACCAAGTGCAGGGCGTTCAGCAGGTTATGGACCAAGAGGAAGAAATCGCAATGCGGGAGTTTGCAAAGTTTGAAGAAAAACTGAAGGAGACAAAAGGCGCGGCAGCCATCGCAGCAAGTCCCCTGGATGCCGCCCCTTGAGCTTACTGAGGCGCTGGAGGTATGTCCGGACAGATGTCTGGTGACACGTCCTTGTATATTTCACTCTGATACATGTTCCGCCTGTAAAATAGCTTCGAAGCGATGTGCCTGGAAGAATGATTGTGTGTATACACTTTGAGCCAACTTTGTCTACTGTATAGGATATAAATACCACACTGGCATTCCATTAATTGCTATGGTTGACATGAGTCGAGAGCAGCAAACCCGCCTGAACGCCACCACCCCATAGCCATAGACGGGAGTATGTTGGTGCAAGGTACGCACGGCCTGAGATAGTGGTGAGTGGTCGATTTGCTGCGGCGCGGGCGGTGAGATCAGGCCATCAGGCGCCCAGATACGCCAACCGTGGGCGGCCACCATGCCTTTTTCGCAAAAACGAATCCAAATTCCCGAGGACCATGAGACATGACCGTCACCGCCGATCGTCTCGAGCTTCTTATAGGTAAGGTTATATCAATAGTTTACCAGTTCAAGGCAAAGCCAAAAAAAACCCATCTCCGAAGCTCCTATGGCTTTGACATTCTCTAGATAAAGGTCATAATGTCTTTAGCTTGCAAATTGACGCACTTTCAAGGTTGACGCCGCCGCCTGCAGCTGCCGTCCCATTTTTCTGTTGAGCCGATTGCTGATCAGCCCTTTCTGTCCCTCTGCGTTATCGTGAAGACAAAACCCACCCCTCCACTTACTCTCACTCTCCACTCTCCACTCCGCCCCAGATCCTCTCTCTACTCGTCAATATCCTACTCAATCACTCGTCATTCACTCCTACGCCAACAACCCACCCTACCTAACGGCCTTGCATATCCTTTTACATTGCTTCCTGCATCCCATCACCATTGTCCAATTCCCAGCAAGTGGCACGTCATTTGCGTCATCGTCTCAATTGATCCCATCTAGAGAGCAGGTCTCACTAGTTTTTGAGCATCATGGTCCTTCTCGACGGCCAAGAGGTCATCACTGAGGAAGAAAAGCGGTTGAGAGCAGACACAGACCGCAAGCAGTACTGGAAGAAATGGGGCCCGTACACCGCCGAGAGGCAATGGGCTACCGGTATGTGAAGTCGCACCCTCCGCCTCTGTTCAATTGCTAATAAAGCTCAAGTTCGGGAGGATTACTCGTGCGTTAATTGATTCTTCCGAGGAAAGAGAGAGACTCTGCTAATCTGCAGCATCCAGTCACGATGGAGATGCCTGGAGTCGTACGTTGAGAACCGTCAATGGGCACCTTCGTTGAAGCTAACTAGCCCTATAGACTTTACTCATGACATGGCGCGCTCGAGGGCGTTCAGGTGGGGTGAGGACGGTATCGCCGGTATCTCCGATACGCATGGATTTCAGCACATTGCATTTGCGTTCTGGAATGAAAAAGAGTAGGTCGCCGCATGTTTGGCTGTCGCAGCATCTGTCTGACTTGAACTAGTGACTTCTTGAAAGAACGCCTCTTCGGCTTGTCCAATCCCCAGGGTAATCATGGAGAATCAATCAAAGAAGCTCACTTCCACCTTGACAATGTCCCTACCGTGAGTCGCACTCTCCTGGGATAGTCAATTGGCGCTGACCAAAATAACAGCACTCATACATGAAATTCCTGTACAAATATCCCCAGCGCAAGTTTCCCTACGAAGACATTATCAAAACCAATGCCGCAAGGACGCGCGAAGAAGATGAATACAACCTCATAGACACCGGCGTATTCGACGATGATCGATACTGGGACATTTTCATCGAAACAGCAAAGGAGGCGGATAATCCTGAGGAGATTCTGTGTCGTGTCACGGCCTACAACAGGGGTCCTGAGCCGGCGCCTCTCCACATCGTCCCGCACGTTTGGTTCCGAAACACGTGGGCATGGGGACACGAGAAACCAGACCAGAAACCGTGGATTCGCCAAGTAGGCCCCATTACGGCTCAGTCAAAACACCACAAGCTCGGTGAGCGGTTCTGGCAGCTTTCGCCCTCCCCGGGTATCGGGGCCAGTGGTGTGGATGTGGAGCCAAAGCTCCTATTCACGGACAACGATACCAATTTCAAGGGTCTTTATGGTGGAACAAACAAGACACCTTACGTCAAAGATGCATTCCATCGTTATATCGTGGACGAGGAGACCAACGCTGTGAACCCGAAGTGTACTGGAACCAAGGCCGCAGCATGGTATGCTTTTGATGAAGGGGACGGCGTACCGCCCGGAGAATGTGCTGTCGTACGTTTTAGGTTATCAAAGGATTACGAAGGTTACTTGGACGAAGAGCTATTCGATGACATCATGGAACAGCGAAGAGAGGAGGCCGACGAGTTCTACACGCGTCTCAGCCCTATGCCGATGAGCGACGACATTCGGAATGTCCAGCGTCAAGCCTTGTCAGGTATGCTCTGGTGTAAGCAGCACTATCACTTCATCTGGGATCAATGGGCGAATGGTGATCCTAACATGCCACCGCCGCCTCCTGAACGGAAATCCGTTCGGAACGCACAATGGAAACACATGCATCTAGACGATATTCTGTCCATGCCAGACTCATGGGAGTATCCCTTCTTTGCCGCGTGGGACAGTGCTTTTCATTGCATACCACTGGCCATGATCGATCCTGACTTCGCCAAGAAGCAGCTAGACATATTCACAAGAGAATGGTACATGCATCCCAACGGACAATTACCAGCCTACGAATGGAACTTTGGAGACGTCAATCCTCCGGTGCACGCATGGGCTACGTTCAGAACCTTCAAGATTGAGCGCAAGATGTATGGCCGCGAGGACTTAGATTTCCTCGAGCGCGTATTCCACAAGCTACTGCTAAATTTTACATGGTGGGTCAATCGCAAGGACCTCCACGGTCATAACGTTTTCGAGGGCGGCTTTCTAGGTATGGACAATATCGGTCTTTTCAATCGATCTGATCCTCTACCTACGGGTGGTACACTGGAACAGGCCGATGGTACTGCTTGGATGGCTTTCTTCTGCCTGAGCATGCTCAACATCAGCTTCGAGCTAGCCAAGCACCGCCGAATCTATGAAGACACAGCCTCAAAATTCTTTGAACACTATATGCTCATTGCCGAGGCTATGAAGTTCAGAGTCGGAGGGGAGTCCAAGAGTCTTTGGAACGAAGAAGATGGGTTCTACTACGATGTCATCTCGTGGGGAGGGCCCTGGTCTCATCAAATGCCAGTGAAATCGATGGTAGGCCTCCTGCCGCTCATCGCTACGATAACTCTCGAGCCAGAGGTCATCAACAAGCTGCCTTCATTTAAGAAGCGCATGAACTGGTTTATCGAGAATAAGAACGACCTTGCTGAGCGTAATATTGCCAGTATGACGAAACGTGGCAAAGGCGACAGAATGCTTCTCTCACTCGTGAACGAGGACAGGCTTCGCAAGATTCTGAATTACATGCTGGACGAAAACCACTTCTTGTCCGAGCACGGCATCCGATCGCTCTCAAAGTACCACAAGGATCACCCTTACTCGATGGAGGTCAACGGACAGAAGTATCAGGTCAGCTATGTACCTGGAGATTCCGACAGCGGTCTCTTTGGAGGTAACAGTAACTGGCGAGGTCCGATCTGGTGTGCGACCAATTTCCTCTTGATTGAATCACTCCAGCGATTCTACATGTTCTATGGCGACAATTTCAAGGTCGAATGCCCCACAGGATCTGGAGACGAGATGCATCTCGGACATGTTGCGGAAGAGCTTCAACACCGTCTGCAACATCTCTTTGCTCGAAATGATGAAGGGACACGGGCAGTCAACAATGGAAATCAAATGCTTGACTTTGATCCTAACTGGAAAGACTACATATGGTTCTATGAGTTCTTTGATGGAGACTCTGGACGTGGACTGGGCGCATCTCATCAGACTGGATGGACGGGTTTAGTTGCGAAGATGATCCACGATACTGGGTAAGATGATGCGGAGTAGAGTGATCTGGGACCTAGTACTGACAAGAAGACTAGTGTGACTTGCCGACTGCCACAGACACCAAGAACCCCAAGCGCTGCCGCATCGCACTACTTTGATGACGTTTTCAGTCGCAAACGCCCTGGTAAACCTACGCTTCGCCGCTCGTCGACGACTAGATCGATTGGAGTACGAAGTGATTGGGACGAGAATGACGATGACGAGATGGGCTCACCTATCAGCACTCGATCATTCAACCGCAAGAACTCGATTGGAGTTCTCGATGACGAAGCGCTGAGGAGGAAGGCAGAAGTTGATGAGCACATTGCCAATTATGTGTCGGATCAATTGGAGCGACTGAAGCATGGTTCGACGGCAGACAATGACGAGGACGAGTTTGAAGCAAAGTACGATGGTGTAGACGAAGGTCAGAGGAATGGGGTGAATGGCAAGTAGAGTGTGGAGTGAGCGACTGCGCTCATATGCCGACACACGCCCCTCAGCAAAGTTATGCGAAACCTCCCTATAGAAGCGACATGGATAGATACTGTTCATAGAAGTAGATGCTAGAGACCTGAGAAGCTGAAGACTATAAGAATAACACTACGTCATACTCCCACATCGAAATAAAGTTTAAAGACCAAGACCAAGGAGCACGTTAGCTGTATCGGAAGTCATGTAAATTTTGAGATTTTCGGGAATTATGTAGTTGCTGCCCAGACAGTGACGTTGCGGGCGCTTAGTCATTGTTTACCTGGACCGTGACTAGCGCAAACAAACGGAGCGATCTGGTAACCCCATGCCGGGCGTATGATATGATTGAAGCGACGTCCAACCTGCGCCAGGTGGATATTGAAGTTGCACGCAAATCGCCATTGCATACCTATCAGTTGAGCTGTTTTTGAGACATAGCTCGTCCTTTACGTGGTACGCATTCCAGGCGTGCATTCTTGCGAGCTTGCCCAATGTTACGTTGCCCAGCTAATGAGAGCGGAATGCAGAGTAGCCAGACATTTCCGAAGAAGGCTATAAAACGACGCGACTCGAAGACTTGCTTCAAGATGGCGGCTTTCATAACTACCATGTTTGTCCTCCCACCTTCCTCGAACCTTTCTCTTCCCGGTCAACTTGAGCCTCTTTCGTCCATCCCACCATCGATGCTAGCGGGTGTTGCAGCTTGGCCACATGAGAATAGTGGTCGGGAGGCCTCGCATGGATATAAGCGTACAATAGGCGAGCCTGAAAGCTTCTGTCGGAGCTCTTTTCCGCAGTCATGTTCTAGTGACTGGGAAGGCGGATCGACCCTCGACGGCGTGATGGAGCTTCATGATCGGTTGAAAAGCATGATGATAGATACGGAGCATGCTCTTGAGCTTTTTGAAACTGAATTGGTAGAACAACTGAGCTTACGATGTGGTCAACGCAGAAATTCCCGAACGCGAGCGCCGTTCAAGCCGAACAAGAGCGGACGAGGCACGAGCTCATGGCAGCTAAAACAATTCGCTGAAGCGACGTTGGGCAGTGGCAGTCTCAGAAAAGCGGTAAAACTGCCAGAAGGAGAAGACTTCAATGAATGGTTAGCTGTCAATGGTACTATATCTGACCATTTTGGAGTCGGGAGTCATGCTAAGCAAAGATGCAGTCGTGGATTTCTACAATCAGATCAATCTCTTGTACGGATCTATTACCGAGTTTTGCTCGCCGCAAAGCTGCCCTGAGATGAAGGCGACGGACGAGTAGGCATTGCTGTCATGCCATGATTAATTGAGTGCTAAGGGGTGTGTAGATTCGAGTATCTCTGGCAAGACAACGAGAACTTCAAGCGACCGACAAAGATGACGGCACCAGAGTATGTGGAGCACCTCATGGCATGGATCCAGAGTAATATCGACAACGAACAAATGTTTCCAAGCAGAATCGGTGAGTGTTTGTCCAACTGGGCGCGCGATGCATAGGCTGATGTAGAGCAGGTGTCGCTTTTCCGAAGGCATTCCCTTCATTGCTCCGGCAAATATTCAAGAGGCTGTATCGGGTTTATGCGCACATCTATTGCCATCACTATCCAGTGGTGGTCCAACTTGGGCTGGAGCCTCATCTGAACACGTCCTTCAAGCACTACGTCCTCTTCATCGACGAGCACAATCTGTCGAGTGGAAGTAAAGACTACTGGGGCCCGCTCGGAGACCTTGTAGAGAGCATGCTGAAGAGCGACTAAAGAATCGGTGTGGCTGAGATGGCATGTACGACAGCTTGACAAGAGCATGGATGGTTAGGCGTTTCTCCAGGAGCATTAGTGGATGGGCAGGGGGTGGGGCAAACACACGACTGATGAGCTACGGCTGGCAGCAGCAGCAGGGGTCACGACGGCGTGGTAAATTAATGTACATTATTCGTGGGTATTATTACTGCAAATCATTATAAGCGACTTTGTTTCAGGGGCATGAGAGATTGGGGGACACATTCATGTGTATCTATGCTCGAGTCAGGCACGAAGAAACCAAGCAGAGAGAGAGAAAGTAGAGGTAATCGGTGATGATCCTTCGTTATCATATCATGTCTGGGAAGGGCGGCTCGTAGTTGCAGCGGCGAGTTGTATCAGCATGCGGCGTTGGCGTTGCGTGTCTCTTGGGTAGTATAGGTAGATATGGGGGTTTGGGATGTTGATGTTATTATTGATGATGATGATGGAGTTTGATTGATTGCGGCACGGGTGAGGTCAGGTATTACTAGGTAATTATAGGTAGGGTGACAGTCCTGTTAGGGTAATTGGTGCAAGTGCAAGCTTGAAGGGTAAGGAACAGCAGGGGCAGCGTATAATCAGTCATGAGATGCGCAGATGGGACGTGGAGGTACTGACACTAAGTATGTCTGACAGTTTGACAGGCGGGTCAGCCGGGGAAATAGGTGGGTCAAGTGTGAGGAAAGGGTGGGGAGGGGCCGTCGCTAGAGTCGCCCCCAAGATCCGCCCAAGACCCCCCTAAGAGCCCCCCCAAGATACTCCCAAGACGCCCCCAAGATGCCCCAAAAATTGCTGCATCCTTCCCCCAAAAAGACACAAACGGCGCCCCATTGCCCCCCCTAAGCAGACCCCCCCCCTCCTTTCTAGCACTCGCTGCCGTCAAACTAATTACCGGCACTAGTAGGTAACCTCAGCACTAAAACGGATAAGTCAGCAACATTTTTACTCTATCCCCCTTCTAGCAGGAGGTACAACAGTAAAGAACAGCCACACACAATTCACTCACTACGGCTGTCTGACCTCTCTTGTTGACTCTCTCTGCCCTCTCCGCCTCTCTTGTCTTTCTGTCTCTGCCTCTCTGCATTCAACACAATCAATCACTCGCTATTAGCCTTATCTACCCCCGGCCTGGACCCTGCCTGCACACCCAATCCTAGTCATGCTTCCGAACCGCGTCTGCGTCTCCCTCGCCGTCTTGGACTACTCCCCCGCCCAATATCTATTTCATCCCTCCCGTCCACGCGACTGGTCTTCTCAATTTCCATTTCTCCTCTCCTTTAACATCTCTCCTTGAAAGTCGCCATTTCGGTCGCGTCGCCGTCGCCATGTCCGAATACATTGGCCATAACAAGGACCACCATGTCGACGAGACCAAGCTCTCACACGACCACTCGCCCCACCCCCATAGCTCCGATCTCGAGAATGGCGACGTCAAGTCTGCTCCGCTGGCCCGCAGCCTCAAGGGACGACACATGCAAATGATTGCCATTGGTATGCCATACGCCTCGACAAAGTTCCGCTGAGCACAAAACATCCTAACTTTTTGGTCTCCATAGGCGGTGCTATTGGCGCTGGTCTCTTCGTTGGTTCGGGAAGTGCTCTACATTCCGGTGGGCCAGCAAGCTTGGTATGCTCCACACCCATTGCTTGTCCTGTCTTGTCATGTCTTGTCTCAGGCTAATCATGATTCCGCCTTCTTCTAGCTCCTTGGCTACATCATCACTGGAATAATGCTTCTGTTGACAGTCCAGGCCCTTGGGGAGATGGCCGTCCTCTATCCTGTCAACGGCGCTTTCTTCAACTACATTGTCCGTTTCGTGGATCCGTCGTGGGGCTTTGCCGTCGGCTGGGATTACGCCCTCAACTGGGTAATACGACATGACCCCTGTCTCACCCGTTACTGTGCCCATTTGCTAATTACACATCCTACAGCTTATCATCCTACCGTTTGAAATCACCGCTGCCGGTCTCACAATAAAGTACTGGGGTGAATACAACATCGGCATCTGGATCGCCGTCTTTTTGGCGATCCTTACGGCCGTCCAGTTTTTTGGTGTGCGCGGATACGGCGAGGGTATGTAAAGATTCCTACTCGCAATTCATCCACCCCAGCCCCTGCTTACACGCCTGCAGTCGAATTTGTCCTGGCCATTATCAAGATTGCTGCTTGCGCTGGCTTCATCATCCTTGGCATTATCATAAATTGCGGTGGCGTCCCGGGTGACAACCGCGGTTACATTGGTGCACGGTACTGGCATGACGGTCGTGCCTTCCAAAACAGTTTCAAGGGCTTCTGCTCCGTCTTCGTCACTGCCGCTTTTGCCTTTTCCGGAACCGAATTGACCGGTCTCGCCGCTGCCGAAGCTGCGAACCCGCGCAAGTCTCTCCCAAAGGCTTGTCGCCAGGTGTTTTGGCGCATTGCCTTCTTCTACGTACTCAACATCTTCATCCTCGGCCTGATTGTCGACTCGAACTCGGACTACCTCCTCAACTCGTCTGGTGCTGGCAACACACAGTTCTCCCCCTTCATTGTCGCCATCAAGGACGCTGGCATCAAGGTCCTGCCATCCATCTTCAACGCCGTCATCACCATTGCCGTCATCAGTGTGGCCAACTCTGCCACGTATGGCTCCACCCGCACCATCCAGGCCCTCGCCGTCAAGGGCATGGCGCCCAAGCAGCTTGCCTATGTCGACAAGAAGGGACGCCCGGTTCCCGTCATTATCCTTCAGCTCATCTTCGGTCTCCTCGCTTTCGTGAACGAAGCTCCCGAAGTCGGCAACCAATTCTTCAACTGGCTCCTCGCCCTAGCCGGCTTGTCCAACTTCTTCATATGGGGCTCCATCTGCCTCGCACACATCCGCTTCCGCATGGCTTGGACCTACCAAGGCCGCACCCTGTCAGAGATTCCCTACAAGGCCTATTTTGGCATTCCCGGCTCCGCCGTCGGCCTCTTCCTCAACTTCATGTGCCTCGTCTTTCAATTCTACGTCGCCCTGTTCCCGATCGGCGGCGATCCTCCGGACGCCGAGGCCTTCTTTGGTGCCTATCTTGCCGCTCCCATCACCCTCGCCCTCTTCGTCGGCTGGAAGGCCTACACCGTCTTCACGAATAATCTGTACCATCGCCAGCAGACCTGGCGGCCGTACGTCTTGCTTTCAGAAATGAATCTTCACGAGGGCATGCGTGATATTGCGCTCGACACCGACGACCATGTTGTCGAAAAGGGCCATCGCACTATCGGTCAGAAGATTCTCGGCGCGCCAAAGTCTCTTCTCCGCGCCTTTTTCTGAGAGCGCAGCGAATGAAACGGACACATGGCCCTCCCTTTTCAAGGCATCCTTTTCGGACAATTTTTTTTTGGTATTTGGCAATAGTTCTATTAAGTTGCTTGAAGACGCGTTGTATACCACGTGGGTTTTGCTTAGTGGCGTTCAAATGTATGTTAAGAGATTCCTCCCTGCCCTCCCCCGTCGCCCGGCGCCGGTCTCGGAAACTAGATATATGCATGAACCAGACACTACACAACTGCTGCAATACAACTTTGTCGTCTCAGGGAGAATCTGTTTGTTATTCGTGCTAATAGACTGATTATACGATACTGCACTACAGTAGTCTACACATAGACAACAACGACAAAGTCTACAACAATGGAGCGAGATTGAGGGGGCCAATTGAATCTATTTCTAGGGGCTCTCCAATTCCCGACAATTTTTATTTTTATTTTTATTTTTATTTTTATTTTTATTTTTATTTTTATTTTTATTTTTATTTTTATTTTTATTTTTATTTTTATTTTTATTTT